>NC_060885.1:27756131-28056131 GCF_014805685.1 Silurus meridionalis | reverse complement strand
TTTATTCCTTCAAACTCACTCCATCTTTCTGAATCTCTCGAACCCGGCAGCCACGTACTGCGCCCCCTGCTGGAGGTTCTCTAGATCGGGTACCCGGTGGCCGTTCCGTGGCGTGTAGAGTGTTCGCACGGCTAGAGGAGCTCCGATGCTAAGAGTCACGTCGTTCAGGAAAGACTCCATAGTGGAGACCTGTCGCTGGTTGACGATGAACCTTCTCCCTGGATCATACAGAGAGGAACAGGTCAAACGGACTTTTTGATTTTTTTTAATAGCAAACTCAGGAAACACGCCATGAAGCTACGCTTGATGAGTCTGTTGCACTCAGCATTAATCATTATACAGGAAGAAGAAAAAAAGAGCAGACCTGAGAAGAAGGGATCTCCGTTCTTGTATACCACAACACTCTTCACAGGGGGCAAGAGGGCAGTTGCTCCGCTGGAGGCCATCACGCCTGACCTGGGCAAAATCTGATTTCCCACTGTAAAACAAAAAAACACACACACACACACACACACACACCTTGATGTTACATCCACCAAATTCAAAATTTCCCCAAGTCCATAGACTTCAATAGAGTTTCTACAATATACATTAGTGCATTCTTTCACACTCTTTCTCTCTCACACATACACATGCATATATACACACAAGCAGATACAAACACTCTCTCTCCCGCTTTCATACTTACAAAATATCTGATCATATGCAACGTCTGAGTGAATATCTTATCTTTTCTTATGCCGTCCCGCGCTTCTCACCAGCTCAAGCGTTTAGTGTCTTCTTCTACACACACACACATACATACATGCACACTGGAGTGTTTCCTGGTTGCTATGGCAGCATTGCCAGTGATCATTGGTAACAACAAAAGAGGGGGAGAAGGAGGGAGTGAGAGAGAGAGAGAATGAGAGAAAGAGAGTGAAAGAGAAAGACAGAGAGACATACAGATAAAAATACAAAAGGTTTACATAAATCTAACAAGCTTTTCTAATTTCCTCCTCACTTCTCCATAGTAAAGACAACACATCATTATTTCATAGAACGTAAACACTAATGTGACTTATTTTTTTAGGATTTTGGGCTTTACACACACACACACACACACACACACACACACACACACACACACACACACACACACACACACACACACACACACACACACACACAGTGTACATGACATACAGTCATAAATCTGTGTGCACTGTGATGTACACTGTTATCAAGGGCCACACACTGTAGATTTTGGGGGAAATTAAAGGAAATTTAATCGCTCTGAAAGAAACCTACGATTCTCACTACACATGATATTTGCTTCAAATAAATACAGTTTATTACAAATTCCGGCAAAAAAATCAACAAGCACAAAATTTACAGTCGGGTAAAAAATTTACGCTTAAGTTCTTTATGTACTGCTTCCTTCGATGTTTTTTCCATTCGCAGCAGAAATAATTAGAAGGTGACAAGAAGAAGAAGAAGGTCAAAAAGGAGGTCACATTCATGTCCAATTAAACCTTCACTTGTGAAGCCACTAAATACTCAAGTGTCCACTTTTCCCCCACACTTCCAGGTCCTTAGTCACTATGACGTTTCCATCTTCTGTTTCAAGGTCAGATACTGAAATACAAACACACAAAAAAACAAACAAGGACAACGTGAGTCACCATAAGACAATCAATGTACAGTGATTAAAAAAAACACTGAAAAGTCTGATTTAGTATTTAGTAATAAATTTATACAGTTAAAGTGATTTCTGGATTTGGTCAGCAATGCAGATCAGAGTGTTAGATGATTACATGTGTCATTTCTATAATCTATAAACAGGTCCTTCACAGGGACTTAAGAAAGAAAGAAAGAAAGAAAGAAAGAAAGAAAGAAAGAAAGAAAGAAAAATAAGAAAAACAAATGAAAGAAAGGAAGAAAGAAATAATAAACAGAAAAGAAAGAAAGAAAGAAAGAAAGAAAGAAAGAAAGAAAGAAAGAAAGAATAAACAGAAAAGAAAGAAAGAAAGAAAGAAAGAAAGAAAGAAAGAAAGAAAGAAAGAAAGAAAGAAAGAAAGAAAGGACAAATGTAACGAAGAGAAAAGAAAGAGAAAGAATAAGGAAACAAAGAAAAAGGGAAGAAACAAAAGAACAAAAGAATGAATGAAAAGAAAAACAAATAAAAGAAAGACAGACAGAAAAAAAGAAAGAAACAAAGAATTGAAGAACAAACAAAAAAAGAAAATCAAATAAAATAGAAAGAAAGAAAGAAGAAAAAAGTTTTTGCTTGTCGTATATACAGAGTGAAATTCTTCACTTCATCTTTGCATCTCCCAGTAACATTAGGAAGCTAATTTCAGAGCTCAGGATCAGTCATCTCAAAGCCCTCTTTAAGCATTTAGAGGGTTGAGGGCCCTGCTCAAGGGCCCAAGAGTGGCAGCTTGGCAAAACTGAGGGTTAAACCATTGACCTGCTGTTCTATAACCCAGGGCCTTAACCACTGAGCCAGAACCACTACCCTGTCCCTCAAAAAAATTGTTTATAATTGTTAATTGTTGCGTTTCTTTAACATTAATGGAAGGAGTCTCCAGCAGAAAAGCACTGTCGATATAAAGCTATCAGTTTCAGTTTTCTTTTATCATGACATGACATTAAAACTTCAGGAGAGAAACAAAGGGATGTTGGTAATAAAACAAGTGTTTACAGCTGCTATAACATAAGTAAAAACAGGAACTAAGCATTTTGTTTGTTCACCTTTTGTGCAACTCATTTACATTAAAGCTCTTGCCATTTTTAAAACTGGAGTACATTTGCAACCATCATATGAGACCCTTTTTGGCATGGATACATCCATATTTTAGTTGAGACTCTGATGAATTATTTATACTTTACATTTAAGTAGAATAAATCAGCACTTTCCCCACCTCTGGTTATAACATTAGTATAACTCCAAAAGTAAATGCTTTTCCTGTTTCTTGCTTTCAGTGGAAAAAGTTACCCTGCACTTGATGGGCAGCTGTGACATTTATTTATATTCCAGAGCGTAATGATAGAGAGAGGCTGTAAAGGCTGACCCGAACGTTATGCTGCCTCCCACAGTGTAATTTAGCTTTTTATGACCGAAGGCGGGGCTCTCCTTTGGCCACTGCAATAGACACCACAGCTTCAGGTTCCATCACGTATTGCTCTTTGAATAACAAACTGGTGCAAACTGCTCACACTCCAGACAAGTTGGAGATTATTGTCATTTTTGTGATTTTGCAGAGTGATACACAAGAGAGTTCGAATAGACATTTCTTTTGCGTTAGAAATTCACTAGATCGTCACTACTGAAATATTTCGAAGGGAGTAATATTACATAAAGCAACATTTCAGTATATATCAAATAAAATGCTTAATTATAAAAGAAACATTTAATCTCCAATGCATACTTTCTTCCTGCTGGCGATGGCCTGTTGGATCCACAGCAGCTCCATGGCCAGAGTGTTTCTGTGCTGCTTCAGAGCTTCAGGAGTGTGTGGTACATTTTTCGACAAGATGAGCATCAGTGGAGGAGCTGCCAAAGACAACACACACATGGATTCTTACAGTTGTGCACTAGATTTCATACTGTATTTCATATGTGCTGTAAGGTAGTTTTGCTAGTATGTACAGTGTGCAAGTAGACTAGAGCATGAAAATGTGCAAATGTCTTTGGAGGTATGCTAGTATGCAAGAACTGCACCGGTATGCAAATGTACAATGCGTACAAAGTGTAGACTGGTGCAGTAGTATACAAGTATGCAAATATGGTGGTATGGTGTGTATGAACTGCGCACACACTGCACACATGAGATGCTATTATGGAGATGAGTTAAGAAAGTCGTACCCTAGTATGCAAGTACGTTATTAGTATGAAAAGCAGTGTACATTAGTGAACACAAAAGTGTCATTATATATAATAAGTATATATATAAAAAAGAACATTAATAAATATATAAATATATAAAGTATAAAATATACATACATATATTATATATAATAATATGATGGCATGCAAATCCGCTTCATATTAGTGTGCAAGTATTATACTTTGCAAGCATGCTATTCTGGAGGTAAAGTCAATGTAATTTGTTACTGTACTTGAATAGCTTTTTTGTGTATGTTTACTTTACTTTTCTATTTAGGGAGATTTTTACTTCACTACATTTCAAAGTCAAATATCTTACTTTTTACTTAACTATTAACATACAGTTCAGCAGCAAGCCGGACATTTTGAGAGGAATAAATGATGGAAGAAACTCAATAAAAGAAGTTGTGGCCTTGTTTGCGTGAATTATTTTTTGAAGTAGTTGAAAAGAAGAACGAGTCCTTCACTTTCAAGTGCCTTCTCTGCCTGCCTCGGCCCTGTACGAGTTCTTCTTACAAGAATTCTTCTTCCAATCTAAGAAATATAGCCATAATATTTCATAGTACTTCGGATACTTAAGTACATATGAAGTCAAATACTTTTTGTAATTTTACTTAAATGGAAGTTTAAAGGGAGCACTTTTACTATACTGGAGTCATATTGTTTGGCCTAGTGTATCTCTACTTTAACTACATGGTTTGTATACTTTGTCCACCACTGGTATTAATACATCTACTAGGTTTCTAGTATGTATGCAGCTGTGCAAATATGTGAGAGTACTGCAATGTCACTGTAATGTATCTACTGGGCTAGTATACAAGATATGTGCTAGTACAGACGTTAGGGTGCAAGTATGTATTCAGCAGTGCACTACGAACTATGTTAATCATTCATTTACTACTTATGCTGGGATTCTAACACAAACTCATACCCTGCTGTAGTGCACTCATTCTCAGAGCCAGAGTAGTCGTGTCAGTTACATCGTCGCTCTGCAAGCCCTCCTGCTGTGTATCGCCCCCTGCTGGAGCGCACGTCTCTCTCTGGTCTCTCTCCAGGCCACAACTTCCAACCTCATCCCTCTCGGGAACCAGGACCTCCGAGTGAAGGCAAGGTGCCTCATCCTGCATCTTCGCTTTCTCTACGTTCTCGGGACATTCCTGGATCTGGTTCTTTGGGCGAGGATATCTAAAAAAGGCGCTCTCTGTGTCCTGATGACGTAAATATGACAAAATTCTGATTTATGTCCAGGTAACACTGTTTTCAGTCTTTGTACTTTATTTGCTTTACTTAAGTGTTAAGGAGCCAAATACAATTACAGTTTTTCTTAGCTGTTCTTTGGAGCGTTTCTTAAATCATCCTTTACAAATTACTAAGTGAATTCCTCAAAACAATTTGTACAAACAGCACCACCTATAGGATTTCTTTCAAAATCCTGTACTTTTTTGTTTTAATCCTATCCTCCAACTCTCAAAAGTAATTTGTGTTAATAAACATCTCATTTTCATCAGAATGACGAGACCTTTTGGCATTGTTCACAAACAAGATCGTCAAAATGTTTCGACCTGTTGTGAGTATGACGCCGCACAGTTTTAGTAATTCCTACTACAGTTTGGATTACAAGGATTAAAAATGCTCAAGGGTGAATTGAAATGACTTATTTAATGAACTGCTGCCTGTATGATTTGGGGGTTAAAACTATTCAGGAAGGAACCAGTATAGTATGTTTTGATCAACATGACAAAACAAATGATATTGTAGGAAACAGCAGACAATTGTACACAATCAAATGAATGTACCAAAGCAATTAATGTATTCAAACCAACAAGAAAATGCTTCTATGCTTTGATAGAACCCTTCCATAGTTATTCAGTCATCAGAGTCTTGGTGGTTAATCATTGCAGATCTTTGGGAAATTGTGAACATTTAATTTTTGGCCAGTTTAGTTTACTTGGTTGCAGAACAAGCCCCGCCCCTTTCCCCTTAAATGGCAGCACTGTGAAATGATAGTAAATGAACCTTACAGCATCAGTGAAGTGGGGTTTGGGTAGAAACTGCCCTCTCCAACTCAGGTGCTCCAAACCTCCCTCCAATTCCTTCACTATGTCCTCATATTCAGCCTGAACACACTTCAGGTCTCTCCTCATCAAATATCCTCGACATCGCCCCTGAAACACACAAACCAGCAGCATTGTGCAGAATCAGGCTGCAAGCCGGAAGTACACTCTCGCTAATCTACCTCTATTATTAAACATAGCTAAACTATACCTACCAACACTAACATTACTCACATTATTGCACCTCACACTAACTATATACGTACCTGAAAGTATATCATATTATTTATCCATTCCTGTTTACTCATTATACTTATTATTATTCAAACATTCCTCAAAGTTTTTTTAATTATGCCGTTGCAAGCGAATTTCCAGGCTCGATCTCAAATAGCGTCAAATCTGACATATAGTGTACTGCCATACAGCCAACAGAAGCAGAATTAAATTCCCTAGATAGTGTACTCGTGAAGGTTGGTTGTAGCCATTTGAGATTCGACTTCACCTAGCAACAAAATCCCGTTCATTTCTTCGCTTTGTGCAACTGTTGGATTAGTCTTGTAGTTTTCGCGCCCCCTAGAGAAGCGGAGAGAAGTTGCGCGTTGCCTCTTACAATTCAATCCTTTGCTCAACTCGAGATTTTGTATTATTATTATTATTATGATTATTATTATGATTATTATTATTATTATTATTAAACGTGTATAAAAAAATCTACTATAAATTAAGCTCTTAAAACAGTGTAACACCAAGTTTACATCAGGTGACTGTTTGCAATACAATATTCCTAAATATTCACTGCAGTAGTAAACACTTCATTAATAAGATTTCTGACTGTAGCTGTTTGTTTATAGTAAAATTAATAAATTAAAATAAACAGTCACAGCTACACAAAGTCACCCGGCTACGTTGAGCTAGTTTAAAAGTTAAATTTGTGGGAAAAAATAGTTGGGGTTTTTTTTAACCTTTTTTAATCTAATGTCAGTTCCTGGTTGTTCTTGCAAAGTATTGGTTTCTTTGCTGCAATTTTGAGTATAAAAGATTGTCTCATGCAGTCTCCTCTGAACAGTGGATGTTGAAATATATCTGCCACTTGAAAGACGCATTTAGGTGAACTGACGGTTTCTGAGGCTGGAATTCTAATAAACTTATCCTCTGCAGCAGAGGTAGCACTTGGTCTTTCTTTTCTGGGACAGTACTCACGAGTTTCATAATAGCGTTTGATGGTTTTGGAGACTGCACTTGGGGGACATTCAAAGTTCTTGAGATTTTTCTTGCCACAATATGGATGTGTACAGTAGATGAAGTATAGCACTAATAGGGCTATTGACTCTATATTTAGCCTTTCCTTTACACAAGACAATTAATGGTGTAAAGAATTAATAAGTCAAGAAGTGTCACAAATGAACAAAGAAGGCACCTGTGAACTTAAAAACCATTCCAGGTGACTAGCTCATTAATTTAATGAGAGAATGGAATATGTGTGCAAAGATGTCAAAGCTTAATGAATCTACTTTGAACAATCTAAAATATAAAACATTCTGGGTTTTTTTTTTGTGTGTTCTTTCATAGTTTGGATTTCTTCAGTATTAATGTAAAATGTTGAAAAAAAATTAAAATGAAGAGAAAACACTGATACTGACTGGTACTGTATAGCAACATTCCAAGAAAAAACATAGCTTTTATGTAATAAAATGAAATTTATTTTTCTTTTTAAAATGTAATCTACATCACATTTTGCTGAAAAACAACTGAATGACACACGTTTTAACAGCAATGACGACAGAATCATCGTTTGACCCTTAGCACAACATATACACCTAAAACAACGTAGTGAATTAAAGACCAGGAGCCATATAATGTATAAAGGACAAAAATAATAAATGAACTCAGGCAGACTAACAGATCATCTAATTAACAACTGAATAATTACTACAATTTCTGTAAATAACTGTTAGAAAAAAAGACTTTTTATGCCTTGTGTGTTCACTAGCAATAACGTCTCTATCTGCCTGCATTAGTAAAATAGTGCTTAGTTTTCTCAGCCTGACTGATAACCTACTGCATGCTTTTAATATTCAGTCTTCCATCTAAATCTTTGTATACATTTCAGTTTAAAGAAACAATCTCAGAAAAAAGTACACGTTCCCTCTGACACAAATGAGGTGTATCACTCACACTGTTGAATGAGGTGTTTGAAAGCTACAATGCGAAAGCAGTTAACTAGTCATTTTAGTTTATCTCAGACTTTTTTAAACTAGAAATAATAAATACACAAATACAATGTTTTTGTTATCGTTATTATTGACTGCTACAATTCAAACTTCCAAATATTAGCAGCCTGCGAGCGGAGTGAGCCCCTGAGCAAGGCCCTTAACTCTCAGATGTATACGTGAAATTTTTGTAAGTCGAATCTGCCACATGCTGTAAATGTAGAGTATTTAATTACGCAGTAAACATTGCTCCATGTTTCTAGACTTAATAGACGCGACACAAACCATATATCAGGCAAGTGCACGGCAAAAAAGGATTTAAGATGAGAGAATTTGTTAGCTATCAAGAGAAACTAGCATACGTCATGTAGCAAACGTGTTTCCACTGATTTGGTGGCGAGTGAAGGATTGTGCAATGTTAATTTTATTTAAATGTGGGATGAATTTTTCCTTTCAAATCTTTAACTCCATTTCTAAAAATAAAATCTCTTTTGTGCTACAAATTGATGAGTCACCGTCTCAAATAGTCCTGAGCAAATCTTTAGCTAGTGGTTATGGTGAAGCTGTGCTAACCTAGCAGTTACGGCTTTGTGCTAGCCCCCAGAAGGTTGTGAGTTCACATGACAATGCTGTGGACTTGTTTTGGGTCCTGAATCGATTGTTAGTCAAAAAACAATAAGAAATGCCTACTGAAAGAAATGGTTTAATGTGGATATAAAAGGCATCCTGATATGCAACAGGATTCAAATTTCCCTCATATATTCCTATGGTTTCTAACTGAACACACCAAAAATCCTGTTTTTGGTGGAGCCATCTTGTCATTCCTTTCATCGGAATATTCACCAAGCAAACACGCATGAAAACGTAACCAGAAATGGTCCTTTAAAGAAGAAATCAGAGGGTGTCTGTGAAGAAAACAAGTGAGGACTAGCTAGCAGTTTTTGAGCTTGGTGCCATTGGTGCCATTGTTTTTATACACTCTTTTTTGCGGTCCACTTCTTCACTGTAGGTTTAGCTTAGCTGAATCAGCAGCTCCATGATGAAAGCACGTTGCTATGGTTTGCTTTCCGTCTCATGGATCAGAGGCCTTGGGCAAGTCCTGATTCTCTGCCAGGTGTAACTTCTGTCTGGAGAAAGTGCATTAAGGTTTCACATTATGGCACAAGCTCAAATTTCAAATCTTCTATATTGCGCTTTCAGACCTCCACTTGAAAGCTAAAAGTGCTTTATGGATTCTGGGAGGTTTTTATCTTTAGCATCTTTTCATGCTGTTATAAGTTCATAAAAATGTTTTATACTGTGAAATGTAATCGGAGTATAATGTATAGTAATACAAACGTTCCAGAAGAGATAAAGCGTATAAAAGTAAGTATTAAATATATACAATAAACAGGCATAACTTTATGAGCCCCTGCCTAATATTGTGTTGGTCCTCTTTTGCTGCCAAAACACTTCTGACCCATCCAGCATTAACAGCATTAACTTCTTTAGCAGTTAATTCTACAGGAGCTCATCTGCTTCAATAAGCCTTTGCTGCCAATGAACCTGTTGCTGGTTCCCCACTGTTTATTCCTTTGACCACTTTTGATAGAGACTGACCACTGTAGATGGAACACCCCAGAAGAGCTGCAGTTTTGTAGATTCTCTGATTAAGTCTGCAAGCCATCACATTTTGGCCCTTGTCAAACTCACTCAAATCCTTATGCTCGCCTGTACTTTGAGGACAAAATGTTTATTTACTGCCTAATATATCCCACCCACTAAAAAGTGCCATGATAAAGAAATAGTGTTATTCACTTCACTGGTCATAATGTTATAATGCCATAATGTTATGCCTGATCTTTGTATATTTTTTAGTGAATATTTAACATTTAGTGTAAATTTTGCCAATTTGATAATACAAGATCTATGCCACAGAGTTATTTTAGTCTACTTCGACTTAATACAGCCAATTAAGACAAAATGTGTCTGAAAGTCATACTGCCTCCCTCTCTGCACTAGTGGATTATGGAGCAAGACTTTGGAGGAATTGCTTAATTTAGCTTCATCATCCATGTACCAAAACAGCTGATTTTACCATTAATTCTTATTAATAATATTAATTAATATTTTTAATATAATTCCTACAATGCATATGGAATTGTGTTAAATGTCCTGTAAAGCCTGATTTTTGGTCTGAAACCAGCTTTTAAAAAAAAAAACTCTTTTGTTTTATGGTGCTGATGTGAAACAGTCTGATGGAAAGCATTGGAGAAGGTTTAGATCACCCAGCAGGGATCCTTTTTAAATCTGTGAAGGCAGCAGGAAGCATTTAGACAAACAGAAAAAGCAATGAGGTAACAGGCGGTGATTCAGTTTGCATGAAGGATACATGGAGCTACTGAGCTCTTCCAGCTGTGGAGAGAGAGAGAGAGAGAGAGAGAGAGAGAGAGAGAGAATGAATTGTTTATTTTCAATAAAAAATCCTTTTCTGAACATCCTTACTACATTTACAAAATTTTGTATGAACTTGTCACACAGAGAAGTCCTTGGGCTTTAACACTCAACACCTCTCTCTCATTCACACACACACACAAACACAAACACAAACACTCTGTCTCTCTCCTCAGACACGACCAGGCACAAATGATCTGTTTTCTCAGCACAAATTACCTCAAACAAAGCAAAGCAAAAATCGGCTCTTATAAATAGCTGATAAAAAAATAAAAACCTGTGTATCGCAGTGTGACATTTGACAGTGACAGATTAATAAGTGCATCAGATAAAGACATACTTTTTTTTTGCAATTCCTGAATCATATACAAGTATTAAGAATAGTATGCGGTTTCAGTAGGCTTTAATGATTTGAATTAATGATTAATTTAAAATACAGACTGTGACAATTCTTAATTAAAATTGAGATAAAAAGACAAAAGTTTCAACACTAGGCGAAGGTTTTGAAAAAATTTTTTTCCATGTTGTATAAGATGTTTGTGCACACCCACACTGAGCTGAATGTATGTAAATGCATGCAAAAGCAGTGCTTTGTAGGATGAAGTAAGGACATGTTTGTCACAGGGTTACAACGGCATGTGTGTGTGTGTGTGTGTGTGTTACATTTGAGAGAAGGTGCTCCAGGTTGCGGTCTGAAGCGCTTTTCCTCTGGTCCTCAGAAAGCTCCTCGACATGGCTGTCAAGGCTGAAATGAAGGCGAGCCAGTTTCTCCTGCATCTCCCTCACATGCTCGAGCTGCTCAAATGAGCACACCTTACCTGAGGTGAAAGAGAGACACAGAGATTCACATAAATGCAAATGTTCTTCCTTAGTAAACAAATGACCTTCAGAGAAAAGGCCTACATATGTTTTTTTGATACCAAAGGCCTGCAGTTTTCCTGAGTGGAAGTCGTTGAGTAGGTTGAGGAGTCCTCCCTCCATCTCTCTTACATCTGAGACGTCAGTGAGGAAGGAGTGCTGCAGAGGAGAGGAGGACGGGGCGACCCGGCTGGGGCCGGCCGGCTGAGGTGCTCGGGGTTTTTCTCTGTGAGGCCGACTGTAACACGTCATACCCAAAACCATCAGAAAATCAGGGTTCAGTGTAATTAAACATAGTGTTATTACAGGATCAGAGATAGGGGTGGAATGAAATTCTACACTCAAAGTCTATTGACCTTCTGTTCTCAGAGCAGTGTTTATTTATAAAGCTATAAAACCATTCTCAAAAAAATCACAGATGTAAATCATAGCTCTGCTATAAAACCTGCACAACACACTCGCTCATGGTTGACAAAGGGCTCCAAACACTGACGATAACCTTCAGAAAAAACCTTGACGACATTTTTTAAGTAAATATTTTATTTTAAATGGTTATAATATTTACTGATAATTTTTATTGTATCATGATCATGATATCATTTCATATATTGTTTTAATAATACTAAGATATAAGGTTTTTTCATTATTTGGCCAATTATTTGGAGTAAATTCCCAATTATTGCATCTTCATGTTGCTAATTAATACTTTAAGATAATTCAAATAGAAATAAATACTACAGTTTGTAGAAAAGTATACATTTTCGGCCTGAAAATAATTCATACTGCACGGACAAACACTAACTCGTAAACTCTAATGCAGGAACATACGTAAACAAAATACATTGCAACACGATATTTAAAAAAATGAAAGTAAATGTGTGCGAACGTGCCTGCAGTTCAGGTCTTTTCTAAAGATATGGATTATTCACTGATTTAGAAACCTCCATGGCACTGGATCCGGTGGACTTTGTACAAACCTTGTAGGCTTGGGTGGAAGCACGGGGACAGTGAGGACTTCTTTGGTTGTCCCCATGGCTCCAACAGATCTTTTGTACTTGCCCCGGGGTTTAGGGGATGGTGGCTGAGGCAGACCCAGAGAGAAGGTGGCGCTCTTGCTGGCCGGGAGGACGGAAAGTTTGCGTGGGTTTACTGGCGGAGGTGGTGGTTGCGGAAGGGACACTTTGGGACTCCTCTTCTTTCTCTTGTCCTCCATTGTTCAGCCTTTTTTTTTCTAAGACAAGTGCAGATGGGATGTTTATCCTACCAAGTCCCTTAGAGACAAAAAACAAAGTTGACAAGTTAGCCAAAATAATCCAACTCATATAATTTTAAATAAACTGTAAGTGGGACCACCAACATGTTTGTGAGTTGTGAACATGTCAGTCTGATCAATCAATCAATCAAACCTGGAAGTGTAACAACTGGCTGCAATCTTTGGGAGATATTAGTTTCTGATTTCATGCCATCTCCCATTTATTGACTTGAAAAGACTGTAAATAGTCCCAGGTTGAAAATGAAACAAATTTCACAATATGATTAAACAGTAAAACAGTATGAAGGCAGCCATCTTGGACAATCAGATATAATCTACGACGTGGTATGAAAAAGTTCAGAGACTGCTGTTTTTTTTATATTATTTATCTACATTTCCACACTATAACACTCCCAGCGTTTCTTCCACAATGGGACTGTATCCTGAGAGCCTTCTTTTCAAAACGTGTAAAACATTGATTGCTGTATCTTCACAATTGAGTCAAAACACGACCTCTGATCTTTGATCTTCGGGAAGAGGGCGAAGTTTGCGGAACCAAATCTGACAAGTAGCGTGGGTGCGGAAGTGAGATTACGTTGTTTCTTGCGGGAATCTCACATGTGAAGAGAGCTCTGTGACCGGGTACACACGTGGTCAGAATAACAGACGCGGTAACGGTACACAGGACGATGTCTTTTGACACACTTGACTTTGAAGGTCGGTGCTAAGTGTGACTGTGCATGCAGCCTTGTGCTGCCATCTGTTGGCGTGTTACAAAATGAGTCTCAAAACCTTTTCTTACCATCGCTTTTTTGTTGTGACGCACTGCCAGGCCATGCAAGAGATTTCCATTACTAGTCAGCTATATTCGCTCCAATATAACAGGGTAAAATCAAGAAAATGTGTAAATTGCTGAACTTTTATTCATGCAGAAACACAAACCATAATGTGTCACATTACAGAACCTTCCACTGAGCCATACTGGTCAGCGGCGCATCTCAGAGAGACTGCTATTGATCTCTAATGATCGGTCTGCACATTAAAGCAATCCTACATTTACGTTTTCAGCATGAAGCGAAAGATCTCCTGCATGCTCCCACACCACTTAAGCCATCAGCTCATGACCACAGAGAGGTCAAATGATGGAAAGATGAATCGTAATTACTTGCTTGTTTACTTGCTCGAAGGCATGCTCGGACTTGTCCCTGATCCTTGTCCTATATTTAACGCCCAGCTCTCATCACAGGGTCACAATGTGCACTATTTATAGACTCCCCAGGTCTCTGTGGGACTATAAAGTGTCGAATATCAATCCCGCAGAAACCCGGCCATCTCTGACACACCTGAACTGCCTCCTCCTGAGGATACAGCAGGTGTGAGAGCACAAAAGCTGATTCATTGAGATAAAGTGGATGTGTTATGTTGTCCAGGTCCCTCATCAGGTGTACCTTCTGTGGCTCTGTCTTGTTATATTGAGATCATTTACATAAAATAAAGCTTACTAATGCACTAATGAGCTGCAGAACACCCTCTAAGCACTGATGACACGTGCAATTTAGGTAAAGGTACAAATTCAGGTAAGAATTTACATGTTAAAATAGATATTCTTTTGTTTTGTTTTTGTTTTAACTCAAAATGATCAGCCAATCAAGATCATCCAAATAACACCATCATGGTGTGCACTTATTAATTGCATACATTACATACTCCTTGACTATATTACTATCCTGAAAGCTGGTTATCATAGAAACTCATGTTCTACCTCGTGTGCACGCGCAAACAGATTTTCCTTGTTTTTTTAAAGCCATCCATCCATTTTTTTTTTTACCAGCATGGAGAAAGGGATTTGCGGGATTTGCTCTTAATGTATGGCACCAATCGCTAAACTCACCCTCTCCTCTCACCGAAACACTGCGATCAGCACATCCCTGTCTTCCATATCAGTTTTCTTTTTTTCAGAAAATCCTAAACAAAATATACACATATAAAATATCTACATGAACTGGATTTCCGTTCACTGCCGCTTCTCGCGCAAGAGCAACAATAAATAAAAGGTCGCAGTCGGGAGCGCGCTTTCTCCCTTAAAGGGACCGCATGGCTTTTTTTTTTTTTATTCTCCCGGGTCACGCGCATCATCAGTAACCACGCGCAATCTCACTTCTCCGCTACAGCGCAGTTGGCTGCCGGTCCGTTCCACGCATGCGTACACTGAACACCTTAAAACTTAAGTCTCAGCATTTTCTCATGTCCCTGTGCTCCAAAGTTCACTTTTGGTGACCTGTGAATTCGTGGACAGGTGGTAATAAGAGATCAATACATCATAGCATGGCCTCGGAAAATACAAGATTATGCCATATCTGGTTGTCGCCCATTTTCAGTGCAGGTATCTGAAAAAGTTTGCTTGCAAGAGTGACGCAGTTCAAACTTAAGCGACCCAAGATCATGAGATCATGAGATTTCTGGTGTGTCCAGGATGCTACAAAGCTGATATTATGATCATCAGTAGAGGAATAATTCATCGCCTGATTTGTGGAATGCTACTTGCATCACACACTGATAAGAAGTGGTGGCTCTGGGTTTCTGATTGTAAGGTTGGAGTTTCAAGCCCCAGTATAACCAAGCTGGGGCTCTTAAGTAAGGCCTCTGACCCTTTGTGCTCCAGAGGCAAAGTATCGTGGCTGACCTGAGCTTCCTAACATATAAAGCTTTGTTTCCAAAAGTAACCATGGCAAAAGGTAGTAGGAAATCCTTCTTGCAACTTTGCAGTATTCATAACTTGCAGCATGTGTAAAAATTGCATTCACATCAGTGACTCCACTGCAAAGTCACCAGTAAGCCTTCCTATGTATCAAAAAACAATAATAACATGCAATTTATTACTGTTTATAACCTTCAGAAAAGGGGGAATGCAAATTTCTGAACACTTAATTGCTTCCTTGGTTAATTAAGGATGCATAAACATTTGCATTTAATTGTGTATGGAGATCAGTCTCATGTACGTGTGTAATTTTCACTTGAAATGTTACATAACCAGCACAAGAATCAGAGACTCAGACAAGTGAAGGAATACAAAAATATTTTCTATTTTATTTCCATGGCAGGTCGAAACATAAACAGTGACCAAAAACAAATTTATAGAAAAAAAAAATAATAAAAAAGCTCCGGTACATGCTTTTTTCTTTCTTTCTGTTCTTAGACGCCGATGTGATGGCGAGCGTCTAGCTGACTTTGTGGTCTGATGAACTGGAGTATGAGTAGGCTTTTCCCAACACGATTCTGTCTCTGAGCAGCTTGAAGAAGGCATAGTAGTTACTAAAGAGGATCAAAGCTAACGATATTGTCTGGTACCATTTCTCTGAACACATCAGAGAGTAAAGCTGATAGAAGATCATCGCTCCTTCCAGGATAATGAGGATGTTTAATATTCTAAGTGGCCTGTTGAAGAAAAACTGTAAAAGAAGAGAGAGAGAGAGAGAGAGAGAGAGAGAGAGAGATGTACTTAAGTATTCAAAGTACTATGATTTATTATGGCTACAATTTTCCTTTTATCGGGTTTGTCAAAAGACACTTCACTTAACTCAGTATATGTGAAAACACTAATGTTACTCTCAGCACACCAATCTATTAATAGAATGATATTAATGAGTCAAACACTGACTCTGATAATTAAAATTAACTACTTAAAAAAAAAATTGAATGAAAACTACTCTTTTTTTTTATCACGAAAATAAGGCCATGAGTGTTGTGGCAAGTTGCAGTCAGTAGTTTCTTCCTTTATTTATTCCTCTTAAAATGTTTTGCTTGCTTTTTAACTAATGCTGAACTGTATGTTGTTGATGAGATACCACCAAGCACCAATCAAAACATTTTCAAAACAGAGCGTGTGCTCTACCCTGATTGGTGGTTTGCTACGTGCCTGACCAGTTAAGTTTTTATCCACTTATAAATAAAAAGGAACAACTGATTTTGCAAAATGTAGTTGTGTAAAAAAGCAAGATATTTGACTTTAAAATGTGGTGAAGTCAAAGTCTCCCTAAATGGAAATACTTCAATAAATTATAGATACACAAAAAAGCTACTTAATTACAAAAACAAATTACATTTACCTCGCTACTGTCCACCACTGGTAGAATCTAGATGTGTGTGTGAAAACTTACATAAAATCGATAATGTGAAACGTCTGAAGGCACTGCTACGTTATAATGGCCCATTGCCTTATACACGTTTTTATTGAGTTTCACCAACACCCCCTGTGGCCACATAAACTCTTCTGTCCACCTGAAAGCACACAAAATGAAAATAAAAACCGGTTTAATGATTCATCAGAAAACTGAGACTGAGAATGCTGTCTGAGATCCTGCTCCTGAAAAGACTAGCACACATCCTACATCCTGACCCCTGTATGAGATGAGATGAGCCCTGACACGGTGAAACGTACGTGTGCTGCAGGACATTGGAGCAAAGCGAGGGGTCCACTTTGTGCCAGCAGCCCAGGTGGGCAGCGGCTTTGTGCAGCAGGTCGCAGTAGCGTGGGGGCAGCAGATGGCGCATCAGGATCACTGACGTGCTCACGAACACGAGGAGGAAGAGCTCGCATGACCAGCGCTTATCCACGTACTGAGTGCTCTACAATGCACACACACACACACACACACACACTAAAATAAAAATTATAACTACTAGTTACACAACAATCTTTCTGAGTAACTTCTCCATTCATCCATCTAACGGATTCTTCCAGAAATCCACTCATATGTTCATCAAACAGTCACTTTCTGCATATACCATTATAGCATCCATCCATCCATCCATCCATCCTCCTGTCAATACTACAGATTTATGCACACACCCATCCATCCATCCATTCAATTTCTTTTCATCCACCCATCCAGATATCCATCATTCCACTCACATAACCAAAAACATAATCCTTCCACCCTTTTATTTAAACCAGAGGCCCCCAAACATGCTAAGGGCTAAAAATGGCCCGCCCCCACATTTGGAACAACCCCCTGAACAATACATATTTAGAAATATATGTTTTACTCATATAATATCTGTATTTGATAATAAAGGTTGGATTTCAAACTTCAATTTCCATTAGTTATTAATAGAGGTTAAGGCACCAATAGTTGATTGCGGGAATTATCAACTATGTGCAAAAATCATACCGATAGTTTTTTCGGCTCCTGGCCCACTGTCATTACGAGAGCAGCTTCTAGAGACGAATTGCGGACACAACGTGCGGTTTGTTTTTACACGTGAGATGGAGCGCTGCACGGAGAGCGCTACGTTATATTGTTATTTATTAATTATATTTATTAATGAATATTCATATTTATTTCCTTTATCACATTTTCATAAGAGTACTTTTTTCATATAAAAGTTCAGTACTATTTTACATGGAGTGATAAGTTTGTTTTTTATCCAGTATCTATTTCAAAATCGGTTGATTGATCGGTTATCAGCAAGTCTATCTGTAAAATCCCTCAAACTCTAGTTATCAACATAGCCTAATTATGTGTTAGATTCACCCACCAACCGTATGAAAAAAAAAATTATTATGATATTAATAATGCTCTTTTAATAGGCTATATAGCTCTTGAAAAGTAATGTTCATTTGTCTGTATGGTGCATAACAAAATAAACTCATCTAGAATTAGGAGGAATAATAACTACTTCAAGTAACTCTTCAAGTAACTTGAAGCCTCTTGAATAACTCTTTCATTCTATCTATCATCCATAACCTGTTGCTCTCTACTGGAGAAACCATCAATCCATTAAGAATATTTTTCTGTAATCTCTATGTAGTACATTAAAAAAATCACAAATTTCTCTTTATACATCACAGGGTGTACTGACACTATAATCCAGAACTGTGTGAAATCCAGCACACTCACCTTGACGAACCAGACGGGCACGAAGGCCACATAGTAGGCACTGAGCATGGAGCTGACCAGCACCTCCTTCATCCTCTTGTTGAAGTCCATCTTGAGGAACTCGACCTCTTTGCGAATGAGGTCAGGTGAGAGGCAGCAGGCGTGTGTTGGCATGGGCTGGATGCCATACAGCTGGCTTGTGTGCTGCTTCCATGTCTCTTTCAGGACGGAGAGGTAGTCCCGCCCCACGGACACACCCATTCCCAGCCCTGTATCTCTGGAGCCAACAGAGGTGATGGGGGGAAGACGCACATCAGTGTTCGGTCTGAGAATAGGGATATACATCCCAAAACTGGAAGAGAGAAACGATAGAGACAGACAGGCATACAGAATTAGAGATGCATCATTTATTTAGATCACATAATACTACAGCCTGGATCTTTAAGCCCCTGCTTGTGCGTGTGTGTTTGTGTATATATTTACTGAACACCATTTTTCATGAGCTGACACAGATTTAGACAGATTTGTGACCAAATACTTGAGAGAAATAGGCCTTTTGTGTACATAGAAAAAGTCTTAGATCTTTGAGTATATATATATATATATATATATGCGTGCATGCGTGCGCGTGTGTGCGCGCTGATGTAATAGCTACATAATACTATAATAACAGGATCTCTAGTGTAAGCTCTCACGGGTAGCAGAGGAACAGGAGGCTGAGCACAGAGTACGTCCTAAAGAGGTGGATGAGTGAACGACACAGACTCCAGCCTGTGAGTGTCAAGACGACAAAGCGAGCAGTCACCAGAAAGACGGAGTGAGAAAATTTCCCGCTCTGGGATGCCTAGAGAGAAGGAAAGAGAGAGAGAGAGCGAGAGAGCGAGAGAGAGAGAGAGAGAGAGAGAGAGAGAGAGAGAGAGAGAGAGAACAATTGAGTTACATTGAACAAAATATAGAGAAAAATAGGATGAATGAGAATGTTGGAAAATGTTTGAAAATGTATTAGAAAAATATTGTTTTAGTAACTTAGAGAGCAAATGAGATTGAGAGTGTAAAAGAGAAAGCAAACGAGTGTTTGATCATTTGTTCCTCGTTTTTTTTATAGGTTAAAAGTCATGGCTCAGCTTTCAGAGCTGCTGTGTAAAAGAAGAAACAAGCATGAGAGACTATAAACCGCCGTTATTAACCCTTTACGAGCTGTTTGTTACCTCTTTAACAATGGCAGCGATGAGCCGGCGTGACAACACGATGATGGTGAACACCAGCATGTTATAGTCAATCAGGTGGAAGTTCTGTGGAAGAGTAGGAAAAAAAAGTCAGTTATCTTTGGCATCTCTTCTACCATGATATCATCTTGTCAAAATGTGATTTATGAAAGCTGATTAAAAAAACCCAGCAATATGATAAAAAAAAAAACAACATCAAGAGGGACGAGGCCACACCTCCTCCAACACCAAGAATAACATGCACAGAAGCCACACCTATTCCTTCACCAAGAGTGAGAACTTAGGCCACACCTCCACCATTACCAAGTGATAGTGATAGACACAAAGGCCACACCTTCTCTTTCACCGACACACAAGCCATGGCTACTGCACCACCAGGACTATAAAGCACTGAGGTCACACTTACTACTTCAAAAGATCTGATAAGCACTAGCAAGCCACACCTCCTTTACCAAAACTGACAAGCACAAAGACCACACCCATTTTTTCAGTGTGACAAATCAGATTTTTCAGATACAATTCCCAACTTGTTTTCCATGTACAATTTCAAAATCATAAAACCAAAAAAGTCCACACTCTCTCACCAAAGGTCGAAGGACTCACCAGTGATGTGTGTGAGGGTGGGTGTGAGGGTGGGTACCACCACACCGTCTTGTAGATATTAACATAGTGCACAAATAAAGCAATGAGGTGGCAGAAGAGAAGGTGCAGCTCAAACATCACATTGCGATCCACAGAGAGCTCGGGGATCTTGCAGTGTTTCAGTGGGACAACCGTCTGTGTAGCGAGAGGAGGGCTGCTGATCCCCGTTCCTGAACTGTTCCTGCAGACCAACACACATATTCATGTGCTATGTTTATACAATGTTATCAAAAAATCACAAACCATGCTAAACAGTTCGAAGAAAAGGCATCAGACATGTTGCACACGAGAATCTCACCTCGTCCGTGACCTTACGCCTGTCACAGGGGAGCTGGTGGAGTGGTTGCCATTGTTTGCGGATCCAGCCTCGTTGCTCAGCGGAGAACGACAGTATGTTGTCCGGCTCGCTCCTCTTCTTCCTCCTGCCATTCCACACACTCCAACCAACCTCTCTCTTTCTCAGGTGTGAGCTGGACCAAGATGAAGCACATCATCGACACATAGACATCACATAAGCGTTGAAAAAAGTCCAAATTATGACCCGCAACAATTGAATTGAGCATTTGAAAGGTTCCTTCCTTGTAAAAATAACCAGCACAAGTAACATAGTGTAAGAAATAATTTAAAATATATATATATATATATAAAGATTGTGACCACAACACTGGCTTCTGTTTGGATCCACTTCCTGTCAGTCATTTTACAGATACAATGAGCTATAGAACTGACCTTTATGCCTCATGCAAACGTCAAAACCACGTAACTGTTAGAGAGACCTAATCCTGGAGATATCTTACCCACTCAGTACGTTTGTGCATCTCAGTAACTGTCTGATGCATATCCAATCATTTGATTATATTGAAGATACTTCTATTACGATGTAGTGTGATCCGAATTGGATTTGAGTCAACATAATGCGATTTAATAAAAAAGATTATTAAAAAATTAATGATTTTATGCAATTCAATATGGTACAGATAGTTTGTCTATTTATTTGGTTAAGGCACAAAAAAAAAGGGAAAAACATTAAATCTTAAATCCTCTTCTGTCTCCAGGAAGATGCAGCTCTACCGTTGCCATGTAAATCTATATTCTATGTGACTCCAAGGACATGCCTCAGTCTCTGTAGTGTAGTGATACATCATATTCACGTAGCAGCAGTGGTGCTGAGAGAACGTGTTCGAGAAACAGTTTAGCGAGGAGAAATGAATCTACATATCAAATATTGGTCACAAATTATTGGTCCCTTTCTAAATAATTAAAGAATAGAGCATCAATATATAAAAATGTATAAAAAATAGTTTTTACCAATGCAAATATGTACAAACAGGTGCATCGAGATACAAATCCCAACTTGTTTTCCATGCACCAAATGCGTTAACGTTTAAGCCGATGCACTTTTGCAAATCAGTGAATCTTACCATCCCTGATACACATTATTTAGTTAGTTCTGCCATATACTTATCACAAGCGATCAACAAACATATCTGAGACACGTGGTCATTATGATTGTGAGAATCTCGGGGAATGTTCCGGTTGTCCGAGGTGTCCGACATTGCAGATTACACCATAACCTGTGTCGACGTACTTATATAAACTTCCAAATACTGTTTTGAAAAGTTTGTTTGTGCACCCAGACGGTGCCTGAGCCTCTTCAAAAAACATTCTCTGATCACAGAACGTGTTTAGACATGCAATAATCTCCAGGAATATTCAAATTCAGACTATTTTACAACGTTAATGGTTAGAGGTTTTGGGATTTCTCAGACAGGACTTACAGAGCCTGAATATGCGGTTGTGCTTGATAATAACCAAAATATATATACACTTCTGCTGATTATACTACTGCAAAACAAAATAAAAACATCTGGTCTGGTCCTGATGTCTGTGATGCATGTGCAAACAGCATTACGTCAGAGATTATTTCCATAGTAATGTATGTGATATGTTGCAAGATTATGAACATCCTGAGCATGTGAAGGTGGAACACTGTTTAGGGATGATTATAGGGAAGGGCACGGATTGAAAGCACGCCTTTATCTTGTGAAGCAGTGATTTCTGCATGACATATATGACAAGTCCAGGGCGGCTCTTTACATCCGGGTGAGAGTGGGAAAGCTTGGTGGTGTTATTAGCATGAATAGCATGATTAGCATGATTAGCGTGATTCTTCAGTACAAGACTGAAGCGGAAGTAAACTCAGAACGAGCGTGTTTGCACAGAGTAATAAAGGTCTGCACTGTGCACTCATCATGCAACTGTGTCTAATATATGTATAAACATTATTATACATTTTATTTCCATTCAGTAAAGTAGCTACAAAGAACAGAGGCCTAACGTGCGCGCGCTCTCAAGTTCACAAGACAATAATTAAAAATATTCGAAAACAAAAAGATGCAGCAGAAAAGCCTTACCGAAAGATTAGACTTTATTCTTGATAAGTTTTATCCGCTGCTGTTTGTTTAATTGAAGTGACAGAACGGACCTGTGGCGCTGAACGCGTTCATGTTGATGTTCATTTTGGAGACTGCTGAACGTAGGGGGCGCGGAAGGCGCGTGCACGAGGAGGTGTGAAGGCGGGGGCGTGCCTTAAAGGCGCATAGCGCAAAAAAAAAAAATCCAGAATCAGATATGGTTGGATTTGTGGTTTGTTATATTATGTTGTGATTGGTTTCTCAGCAGGATCTCTCAGATCGGACTCTCACAAAATAACCACAGGAGGAAGACAAGTGTGTTTTTCATATGAACCCATGTTGCTTGCACGTGTATGTCCAATCATGCTCAATCAGACTCAATCAGAGAGGAGGCCAAAATTGCATACTTGAGTTTAACACGTCTAGTTTACAACATGTATTTTATGTATATATACATAAAATATAATTTTATTACTCTTATTATTAGTGATCATTCTAATAATAATAATTAAAAAATAAATTTCTATTTGTGAATATTATAATTTTACTATTTCAATTGCTTTAATACATCACTATAATTCATAACCTTGAAGCTAAAAATAAGCAGAAATACATTTCTATTTAGGAAAAAATGTTCCTATTGTAAGCCATTTGTCTGAGTATAGCGGAATGTGGGCGTGGCTTCACGCAGGCACCATTCGAATACGGAGGGACTAAAAAATTGATTGATGGGAAGCTTGTCCAATCAGAGTGCGGCACTGTCGCACTGAAGGTCATTCCGGAAATGCTACTTAGTAACTATCAGGAGATGAAATGGCGTAGCTAGTCCCTTTAAGCGACGGACAGCGAGGCCCGGAGCAAAATCCATACTACCGGGCCCAGAAGCGGGTAAAAATGGAACTTAAACCCGTGTTTTTTTATCAGTACACAGAAAAACTCGTCAAGAGCCGCGGTATGAGCATTTTATTCGATTTATTTACGCACACAATGCATGCTCTTTGTTTACCAGCAGGACGTTGATAAACTGTGTGTGTGTGTGTGTGTGTGTGTGTGTGTGTGTGTTTTAGTTAATCATACACGGTAATAATCCATATATTACACGTTCATTAAACTATAGTGATTTTATGTCTCAAATACTTCCACATCCCTGCATTCCTGCGTCCTTTCTGCTTCTTCATAATAATAATTACTTGAATAATCCGCCAAAAAAGGAAAACAGAAAAAATGTTTTATATTTCCTATTAGATGACCATGTGTTAAGGGTCTGCTTATTAAACCAGCAACCTTCTGATCACTGTCACATCACTTTAAATACAGCCCTGAAATTCTTCTTAGCAGGGATGGAGTCTGAACCTGCATCCTTGAGGAAGGACTGAAGGAATTTAAGCTTCTGCAAGAATAAATGAGATGTATTCAGGCTTTCCTCAAGCCTCAATGGAGTGCAGGGAAATGCATGGCATGTGAACTTTCGCTAATAGAGCGAACTGGAATTGTTTTAGTAAATAAAGGACCAAAGATTAAATCGAACCAAGAAAACAAGGTTGAGCTTCATGATTTAAAGTAGCAGTGATGCTCTGTATTTAAAATTGTAGGTAACACAAATGTATCATCAGGCGCATAACTTCCTTTTTTTTTTTTTATAGTAAACCTCATAATTCTTGTTTTTTGTTTTATTTCAAGTTCATGTTCCCCAAATTTGCGTTTGTCAGTTCCTGACTTTATTTATAATTCCTTAGGCAGCACCGCAATCTCATTTTTATCCACTTATAGTCACGTTTATTATTGTGGAAGGCTACAAAAAATGTATGTTACAGTTTCTCCTCAACTGTATACATCTGATCTGTTTTATAGAAAAAGTGGATTCATTTTTAAAGTAAAATCAGAGCTTAAGACGACACATCAAAGTTTTTAAGATCATATACGATAATTTCCTCTCCAGCTTCAATTTTTCCTCTAAGTTGAAGCTAAAAAACTTCTATTCTAAACATTTTCCCTGTGTCAGAGCTTCATCATTTTAACAATTACACACTATTTAAGACCTGTTTATTTGAAGCATTCACTGTGGACTGAAAGAACTATTACTACAGAAAAATACAAGAGTCAGTAACCAGAATGTAACAGCTCTGTTTGGACCCTTTTTTGTGTTTGCGATTTTTAACAAACTGTTTCTGTCTCTGTAGAAGTCGACATGTTAACCTGCTTCGGCCAAGAATTCAACATGCATAACTCGACAGAGAAAGTGTACACAGGTAAACTGCAGTACAGAATGTCTCCAGGTCGGCTAAATACCACAGTATGCTGTCATTTCAGCCACTTTTATTACTGTGCAGATGAGAAGTGGGTCAGCACCATACCAAATCTCGTCCTGCGCTCATGTCCTTCAGATCTGCTCAACGTCATACCCGGGTAGCATTTCACACACCATCCAGTCCAGAAGGATGACATCATTGGTGGAGTCCAGGCTGCTTTTATTTCTTCTTTCATCCACTTGAGTTGTAATCTCTCTTTTTTTTTTTTTTTTCCATCCCAGAAGAATTGTTTTATACTGTACGTAGGTCCGCTTTGCATTTAAAAAGTATAGGGTTTGTTGACGTGGTATTCAAATCATTTCGATTTAGTTGCAAGTTGTGAATAAAAAGCAGGTCTGAGCAGGACAAATCATTCTCACAATTATGTTCAAAACCCCATTGAATCCTAAAAACAAAAAACCTATAATACATTTTTTCCTCGAAGCTTACAGAATTTAGGAAGATCAAGTGGTCATGGAAACGGAAGCTTTCAGATTGCTTTATATGTCGTAAGTTTTGTTTGGTATTTTATCCTGCGTATCATTGCATTAAAGACTTTTAACTTAGTCAGTCCTGAAATCATGCCGAGTTACACGGAATTTTTACCCAACGATCTGAATGTCTTCACTACATCCGTCTCAGACTTGGTTTGATCAGCTCTAGTTGTTGAAATTAACATAATTATTGGTCTTTAATTGGTTTATTCTGTAGCTCCATAATCTAACACATCTGTGTTCATATCATATGGTTTGGGGGGGTATCCATAGATTATTTACCTTTTCCCCCATTT
Source organism: Silurus meridionalis (assembly GCF_014805685.1). Classification (NCBI taxonomy): domain Eukaryota; kingdom Metazoa; phylum Chordata; class Actinopteri; order Siluriformes; family Siluridae; genus Silurus; species Silurus meridionalis. The sequence continues at coordinate 28,030,214 of NC_060885.1, read as the reverse complement.
ACTTTTATTCCCAGAGAAAGTTAGGGTGTGTGTTTATAGTGTGTAATGTATGTTGGACTTGTGTTTGACCTGTAGCTTCTTAAATCTCCCAAATTTTTGTAACCCAGTGCTTGCTAAATGGCAGAGCGAGCATTATATTGAACTCTCTCTCTCTCTCTCTCTCTCTCTCTCTCTCTCTCTCTCTTTTTATTTTTTTTTTCTCACACACACTCATTCTATGGGCTTTGAGCATAAATGGTGTCCACGTACAGGAGGGTATGTGCAATACGGTTGTCCGTCCTTTTTTTCCCCTTCGTGTGCTGTTTCCGAGATAAACGTGTATATTGTACAAACAAAGTGACGAGTTGTTTCGTGCGACAAACAACAAAATCACCAATGTCTTCCATTAAATGATGTATAGTTTCATCCGCTTGTTCGGTAGCGGGATCTGTCGTGCCAACATTATATGTGGCCATGCATGAGCGGACCTGATGCTTGCAGAGTAGCTGTAGTGAAATATAGTATATTAACGTTAACACCTATTAGCCAGTAGTGGAGCAGGTGACGGTGATGCTGATTAGCCCGGTGTAGCTTTGAGAATACTGAGCTTTGGAGAAGGTCTATTTTTTCTGTGTGTTTGTTGTCTTTTGATCTTTAGACAAATTAGCCTGATCTTATTGTTTTGTTCTGATCACTTTACTAGGAAAAAAATATTTATTAGGCATTTTTGCAGGAAAAAAAAACGCTAGTTTTCTGGGTTTTTTTCTTCAACTATATATATTTTTGATCAGTTATAGATCAAAGTGGATTCACATTTTAGGTAAAATCAGAGCTGCAAGAGGACAAATCAAAATTCCGATGTTTTTATGATGATATGAACTTGGTTCTTTTTTGCTAGCTAGCAAAGGACAACCTGACTTAGCGACTAGGTTGTAAATTAGTGGAAAACTCAAGAGTATTAATAAAGTAGCTGTAGTCTAGAGTGGCTTTAATGCAAGTTTTGTCTCTCTTACAAGGTTATGGATGCATCAGAGTGTTAGCTTAGCTAGTTTTAATGTAGCACACATTATAGAGTTTAGTTTCGTCAGTTAGCATCTATAGCCGATCAAAATGCGCTGATGTAGATAGTCAAATACCTCAACAACTGGAATGCAAAGTCTATTTTTTAGATTCCATTGACAAATATGCAAGCCTTACAGCGCATTATGTTAGATATTTAACGTGAGGCTCGATCCGTGCCCCCTCCCCGCCCCCCCCCACAAAAAAAAAAATAACGGTTCATGCCGCCTGTTTTAGTCAGTGTGTTTACTGTCCAGGCTCATTTCAACCAGGATAAAATAATCCCAGTCGTGCAGCGTCTTGACATAAGCTTGATATAAAGAGATATTTGGAGAAATAACTAATGGAATTGAGCATGTTGCCCAAAGTGTCATCACCCTGCTCATGAGATTAGTTTAAGCACTGCACACAAGAAGGGACCCTGCTGCTAGTCACGTCATCTTGTCAACATGATGTATTATACAATTACATGTATAGACAAAAGTTTGTGCACACCTGACCACAAGCATTTCAGACATCCAATTTCAGGTTAAGTCCCCATTTGCTGTTATAATAACCTCCATTCTTATGGGAAGATGTTTCACCAAATTTTGGAGTGTGCTTGTGGACATCTTGTGCTTTACAAGGGTGTTAGTAAAGTCAGACACTGATGTAGGTGAGGTGAGGAAGCCTGGGGTGCTGTCAGTGGTCACATTCTTTACAACAAGGTTGAGGTCAGAGGTCCATAGCAGGAGATCTACCACGCAAACCCACGTCATGCTAGAACATGTTGGATGCGTTAAAGCTAGCACATCCAAAGACATCTTATACACTTGTGTGTGTCCAAATTTGTGCTAGCATGAAGAACCACGTGTGGCTGATAGCTTGTCCAAATACTGGTTGTCCATATTGTGTGTGGGTGTGTATATATAAAATGATTCGATTGCACTGATTGAACAGAAGGTGACTAAGTCTAACAAACATGCCTCATTCAGTATTGCTCAGTAGTACATAGTACAAGAAAGTGTTCTTGAAGCAGTTGTGGAGGGAGGGGGAGACATGGTTTTTACAATTAATTTTTTTGGCACGGATAGACCCTCCTCATATACTAGCAATAATCTTATTATGCATGAACTCTATAGTGCCAGAATGGTGTTTCTGTGGAATGACCTGTAGCATATGTCTAGCCGTGGTGTGCGTTATGGCATCGGTGAGTGTTCGTTATTAACATTTATTATTAAAGTGTACTGGTTCCACTGATTACCAGGAGTCCAAAAAAATGAGCTAATGTGTTCATTAAACACCAAAAAAAAAATGCTGTATGGGAAAGTCATCATGAAGAAGAAAAAAAAAAAACGAGAGAAAGTTCTTTATGCACACTGCATGTTTTCGATTACTACATCAGCAGAAAACGCACAGATCTCAATTTTATGCAGTCGGGAAAAGCAATAGGAAGCGATGGCTTGTTATTTCAGACTCTACAGTACAGAGAACACACTGAAAATGCATTTTTCGCCAGTGAAACTGTCTGTGTTTCTGTGGTGGGGGAGGGGGGTTTAAAATTAGTTACTGCATGGTAGAAGTGGGTACCACATGTGTTGTGCTGCATGCAATAATTAAGTTTGCGTGGAGAAAATATAATGCAAAAATGTGAAGTCAAGCAAGTGGACTGATTGGTGTGGGTTTTTGGAATTTTTGTCCCCTCAGTTCAGTAAAAAAAAAAAAATTTATTAATTACTATATTTAAAAAAAGACACAAAATGGTAACACTTACATTATTGTAAACCATTGTGTATGTACGTCATTTATTTATTTTTTTAAACATTTAAATGGCGATTATCAAATTAAATTAAAAGTATAGGCTTGTTGAAATTGCCATATGTCAAACCGATTACTTCTATGACTTCTACGCAAATCTCTTCACCCTCCAGTACTAGTTTTCTGTCCAAAATCCACAATTCAAAATTATAAAACATTTTGCACCCAAAAGAGGGGCGAAGCTCGATTGGTTACCAATCAGTCCATGTACATTTTGTTTAAACAGATCCTGAAAATATCCAGTTGCTTTTTAAGATTAATATTATTTTCTATTGATACATCTATATGATGTCATTTTTTTTAATATATACTTTTGTCACAGGATGAGAAAACTGTACAGTATGTTTGGTTAAATCTATGCACTACAGATGCGTTAAGCATGCTAAGGTAAACCTCTTGATTTTGTACACTAAAGAAAAAATCTGTATAAGAAATTTAGCAATAAAAAGCAGCATGGTGCCAATCTTATCGTGTTATGTGTTTTTTTTTCACCTATTTTTCATCAAGTAAAAGCTTTTCTAATAGTGAGATGAAAAAGAACTTTGTCTATGTTGAGTCTGTCTGTCTGTACGTCTGTCTGTCTGTCTGTCTGTACATACGTATATCTGTCTGTCTGTCTGTACGTATATCTGTCTGTCTGTACGTACGTACGTATATCTGTCTGTCTGTACGTACGTATATCTGTCTGTCCGTATGTATGTATGTCTGTACGTACGTATATCTGTGTCTGTACGTACGTATATCTGTCTGTCTGTCTGTCTGTCTATCTGTATGTACGTCTATACGTATATCTATCTAGATCTCTCTCTCTCTCATATATATATATATATATATATATATATATATATAAATGTATGTATGTGTATATATATATATATATATATATATATATATATATATATATATATAAATGTATGTATGTGTATATATATATATATATATATATATATATATATATATATATATATGTGTGTGTGTGTGTATATATATATATATATATATATATATATATAATGTGTGTGTGTGTGTGTGTGTATATATATATAGATATAGATATAGATATAGGCCTTCCTGGCGGCTCCATCTTTAGCATTCTTCTACCAATATACCCTATGTCCCTCCTATGCACATTTCCAAACCATCTCAATCGGGCCTCTCTCACTTTGTCCCCAAAACGTCCTACATGCGTGGGCTAATAAACTGATTTCTAATCCTGTCCATCCTCGTTACTCCAGTGAAAACCTCGATATCTTCAGCTCTGCTACCTCTAGCTCTGGCTACTGTCTTTGTCAATGCCACTGTCTCTAAACCATACAACATCGCAGGTCTCACCACAGTCCTATAAACTTTCCCTTTTACTCTTCCAGATACTCTTCTATCACAAATCACTCCTGCCACTCTTCTCCACCCACTCCACCCTGCCTGCACTCTTTTCTTCACTTCTCCAACACACTCTCTGTTACTTTACAATGGTGCAACCGCACCACTCCACTGCCCTCCCTCTCATTCACAGGTAAACATGAACAGAAAAGGGCTCAGAGCTGATCCTTGATGCAGTCCAACTTCCACCTTAAACCAGTCTGTCATTCTTACTGCACACTTCACTGCTGTCACACTATCCTCATACATGTCCTGCACCACCCGCATACTACTCTGCCACACCTGACTTCCTCATACAATACCACAACTCCTCTCTCGGCACCCTGTCGTACGCGTTCTCTAAATCCACAAACACACAATGCAACTCCTTCTGACCTTCTCTATACTTCTCCATCAACATTCTCAAAGCAAATATTGCGTCTGTGGTGCCCTTCCTCGAGTTGAAACCATACTGCTGGTCACAGCCTCAGCCTGGCTTCCACTACTCTTTTCTATAACTTCATGGTGTGACTGATCAACTTTATTCCACTGTAGTTCCTGCAGGTCTGCACATCTCCCTAGTTTTTAAAAACTGGTACCAGCACACTACTTCACCATTTCTCAGGCATCCTCTCACCTTCTAAAGTTTTGTTGAACAATCTGGTTAAAAACCTTTCTCATCTTTCTGCCGAATCCAATTCTGTTTTGCCAACCTTTTTCTCTTTTATGTACTACTGCACTTCCACATTCCACCACCGCGTCTCTTTGTCTTCCTTTCTCTTTCCAAATGTCTTGCCAAGTACCTTCGTTGCTGTCTCCCTTATTACTTCTACAGTTGCCCAATCATCAACCACCGAACCCCTGTCTGACCTCTTCCCTGAATCTCACACTACAGTCTTTCAGTCCTTCAGGTTCCAATATCTTACTCTTTTTTCAGTCCTCACTCTCCTCATCTTATTCTTCACCTCCAAAGCCATGCTTTCAGGTTGCATCTCCTGCATAGAATACAGTCCACCTGGGTGCACCTTCCTCCGCTCTTATACATCACCCTATGACCCTCCTTCTTTATTATGTATGTATTTCCCACTGCCATTTTCATTCTTTTAGCAAAATCTACCACCATCTGCCCTTCCACGTTCCTCTCCTTAAAGCCATATCTACCCATCTCCCCCTCATCATCTCTGTTCCCTTCACCTACAAGGCCATTGAAATCAATTACCAATCTTCAATTCCTCAGTACACCATCTACCACTTTATATAACTCACCCCAGATTTTTTCCTCCATCTCACAACCCACTTGTAGAGCATAGACACTGATGACCTTTTCATCAATGGTGTGTATAGATATATACACACAGCAAATTTCAACCTGGACATCAGGTTAGAACAAAGTACAGACATTAAATTCTGCATGAAACTGAGCAAATCTGCCACAGAGATGTTTGACACGACGTGCATTTGACATACTGCCAACAAATAGTTTGAGGTGTTTTGACACACACGGTCTTCAACAGCTGAAGAGCATCATTGGAAGACGACGAGAGATCATGAAGACCTTCCATAAACTCAACCCCTGGAAATGTCTATTATTTAGTATTGCACTTTAGTAAAGAAAAAGTACTTCCTATCTGATTACTCGATTACTGAAATAATCGATAGCAGTAGCCCTACTAACAATTTGGTTTGGAAATGTGCTTTCCTACTATGGCTGTAGCTAACAATCATTTTAGTTTGCGAGTATTCTACCAATTATTCCATCGATAAATCAGATAAAAAGTATTTTTTCTTCATTAAAGAGCAATACTAAATATAAGAGACAATAAAACAGGTAAATTAACAAGTAATTTGTTTTCTTTTTAGAAAATTTTACATTTCATTGCTGAAATTGCATAGAATCTCTGTGGAAACTACACCCTTTTAGTACATTTATTTACCATATTACATCAAAATGCAAATATAAAAATGTCAGATTATTCTAAAAAAATAAAAAAAAGTAAAATAAATTAAAAAAATAAAAAGAAACACACCATACAGTGTTTTCTTTATGTTTAAGTTTGAAATGATCTCAAACTTTGGAAATATCCTATCGTTTTCTTTATTTCTCCTAAACATCCAACATTTCTGGTGCATTCACTGGTAAGCATGTTGTCAGCCTGGAGTTTGAAGCTGTTGGTGTATGAATAAGGACTCCTCTGCTTCATCTGTCCTGTTTTCTCCCATCTACAGAAATATTCCCAGGTAATGACAGTTTTCCCCCAAAAAAAAATCTTCTGAAAATTCACATTCACCCAGTACGAAGAGATTGTATGTAACAAAAAGCTACAATTTGAATATTTTATTTGATGAATGTACAACATGAATTATACTTTGTAATAACAAACAACAAGAACATACAAACATGTATATGGGAATCTGATTCTGAGGCGCTAATCAGATATAGTGGAGGACAGAAGACTGCTCTTCCCCGGTTTGTCAACCCAAGTGTCCTTCAGAAGGTTCACCTGCTTCAGCTGCCCTTCCAGGTCCTGTTCGATCTGTATGGACAATAGGTACAATATGCTGACATGCAGCAAACTTTTATACCACTTTGACTTCATGTTTTTAGGCAAGTGCTACTGCTGTTTGGCAGCTACGTAAATGAAAAAGAACAAAAGTCTAATCTCAGCATGTCGTTCCTCCTCACCTCATCGATGCTTTTTCCCAGCAGTCTGTGTTCAAAGCAGAGTCTGGAAGCTTTCACAATTATGCAGGTTTTTAGCATGTAGCTAAAGGGTGGGAAATGAACACCGTCGGTTATTGCATAAAACAAATTGTGAGTAGAACAGGTATTTAAAGGGTAGTTCTATAAAACATGTGATAATGTTGAGTACAGTTAGCAAATGAAGTATTGGTTAGCTGGATAACATTAGCCAAGTTAATCAGTGCACTAACGTTACAGAAGTCAGTGAACTCAAAGGTGAAATTTGAAGGCGTGCTGTAATTTTACAGCAGTGTTGTGTTAGAGCATCACCAGTTGATGGCTTCTTTTAGCAGGAGGAACAGGCCTCTCAGATTGGACAAGTGATGTGGCGTGGAGTGGAGCACGAAGCCGACAAACCGACGACAGCCGGAACATTCCAGGGCCATGTAAGTGCTGGGTGATAAATATGACCAGAAGAAAATAAACAAGGATTAATAAGAGTTGCAAAGGCTGCATATATTAAACCCTACACAATCTCTAGCAAATCATCCTGATCGGAGATACCAGGTGGAAAAAGTGTTGACTCCGTGTCTGTTTCAGTTTTCAGCTATTAACAGTTCACTGCATATCTTGCTAAAGTGACCTCGCTCATTTTATTAATAAAGATTTACATTTAATCAATTAAAGAATTAATTTTATTTATACTATCATATAAAATAAATGAAATTAATGCAATTATTTTAATTATATCGATTAAATTGGTACAAATTAAATTAGATATGTTCTACTTATTTTACCAGACTTTAAACAACTGTCTTCATTCCTTCCATCCTTCATTCATTCACTCCCTCGATATGCAGAATTGACCGCGTACACGTGTACCGAACCGAAAGCCCTACATGCAAAAAAATGTGTTTTACAAATGTAAATTATGAATTAGTTATTAGAAATTAGTTATTTAAATCATCAAAAAAACTTTGGCATTCTGACCTTATGCTGTTAATAATAATCTTGGAATATTGTTAATTGCGAGTTGTTGATACAATCAAAAAAATTTGAATGCTTTTCGTCAAATCAAATTTTATTTTCTTGTACAACCGTGTATAGGAAACATGTTTTCATGTAAATAAAGTAGCACCTATACCTTATTTCTTTGAAGCAATCCTGACTAGGAGTTTCTGCAGGTTTGTGCACAGAAATTGGCGTCCAAATAAAGCAGGAAGAACATCATCACCAAGGCTTCAGAAACTGGATTGTATTACACCAGAGAGGAAACTAGAGCCTTGTGATGTGGCCAGCGATGGACAGTAACAATGTAAATGTAATTTGTTACAGTACTTAAGTAGCTTTTTCAAGTATCTGTACTTTACTAAAGTATTTCCATTTGGGAGACGTTTACTTTAACTTCACTACATTTCAATGTCAAATATATATATTTTTTTACTAAGCTACATTTTGTGAAATGTGGATTAAAAACTTAACTGGTCAATCAAGCCACCAATCAAGGTGTAGCACATGATCTGTCTTAAACTTGTTTTGATTGCTGCTTGGTGGTATCTACTTATCAAAAATAATAATTGGAAAATAATAGCCGTAATAAATCATATGACTTTGGATATTTAAGTCCATTTGAAGTTAAATACTTTTGTACTTTTACTCAAGTGAAAGTTTAAAGGAAGCACTAATATTTAACTCAACTACATGATTGGTGTATTCGTCCACCATTGGATTTGGCCCGCCATGCCAAAATGGTGGAAATGCCATTTGAAAAATAAGAAACAGCTTCATGGTTCTCATTCAAGGTCACCAAAAAGCTGTAATAGGCATTGAGCTCTGTTGTACAATAAATTGAATTGTTTCTTATTGTACTATCAGAACATCAAACTGCATTACTCTGACGTTCATTCGTTTGGCAGACGCTTTTCTCCAATATGACTTATAGTTGAGGAGACAACAACATTAGTGAACAGATGTTAACAGATGACAGAGTAATGATTTCTGTTGATTTCATTGCTTTTTAAACATTATGATATAAATAAGTGGATGAATGGCAACTTTTTGGTGCAATGCAACATTTATTGTCCCCAAACATGTTTTGGAACTTCCTAGGAAAAAGTCCCCTCTGAAATAGAGTATGATGTGAAACTAGGATGTGTTGTGCATGTGCAGATACTTTACCATAATTTAAGAGGACCTTCTTTGCTCATCTCGAGCTTTCCTCTCACTTTGACAGCCTTGCTGATTTCTGCACACAATTGGATGGAAATGGATATAAATAAACACAGTGCTGTAACAACTCTCAGAGCTCATATCCTGGGATGCATAAAATCCATCGGGGTGTATAAGACTTTCTACAAATTACTTACTCAGACAAATGATGGATTTGAGGCTCTTGGCTTCCCCGCAGGCTCCTAAAGAGTCCCCCAGCACCATGTTGCACTTCGATTGTGCGCAGTGAAAAACCGAGCACTTTTCATACTCCACATTGTGCTCCATGGTGTCCTCCATGTCCTTCAGCTGAGTCGAGATCATGGAGCTCTCAGTGCTACTGTCACACGGATCGCAATCATTCAGAAAACTTTTTGCCATCTTTTTTTATTTGCTTTCTCCAGAGCCTCCACGACACCTTCTACTTCCTTTTCGAACACGCCTTCTACAGGGCACGGATCCCAACACACAAATCGTTGTGCGCTACATAGTACTCACGTAGTGCGTTTGAATAGCGGAGAGCTGAGCTGTTTGAGATCCGGCCGGGGAGGGAGGCGGGGTCTACTTGATATCTATTCACGCCACGGGCCAATCACAGCGCGAAAAAGAGATGTGCTCGGTTTGTATTGGAGATAGTTAACTGACGTCAGGAGCAAGAGAGCCAATGAGATGGGAGCGAGGCTGTTTTTGAAAATTTCAACAATCCGGCGCGTGCTGGAGAAACAGTTAGTGTTCAGAGCAACGGTTAACGTTTCCTATACATCGGTCTCGCTGTTTTTTATTAATAATTTCTTGGTAATTTCATCCGATTATCTTCTACCGAAAGATGGATTTAGACGCCATGAAATATGCAGAACTGCGGCAGCTCGCCAAGAGCGTCGGTTTGAAAGCCAACGTGAAGGTAAGCCGGTTATTGTACTCGATTAATCAAGCTGTATGTGTGCAGTAAATAAATATCATAATTTGTATGGAGTATGTGCTAGTAATTTAATGCTAACATTGACCGCCTAACAGCGTAACACAATAGAAATACACTGACCACCAGAAATAAACACACTGCTTATGTCTCGTGATGGTGATGGTTCTGGTGAAATGTGTTTGGCTGACCGTCCATAACGAACATCAGCATCACAAGTTCTGAGACTGACAGGAGTCACAATAGAAGGATAAATACAAAAGATTCATAAAATAAGAGCGGAATACTTTGGGCTTTAGTTTTTTGTGCAAGGCATTGTTCTTCTTGTTCAGCTTTGAAATAGGATATTTAGATTCATGGGTGACTGCGAAATATTTGTGTGTGTGTGTGTGTGTATATATATATATATATATATATATATATATATATATATATATATATATATATATATATATATAGAGAGAGAGAGAGAGAGAGAGAGAGAGAGAGAGATGGATTATGTGTATATATATATATATATATATATATATGTGTGTGTGTGTGTGTGTGTGTGTGATATATATCTATATCTATCACACACACATATATATATATATATATATATATATATATATATATATATATATATATATATATATATGAAAAAGGTTGTCTGTGCTTATTTTTTTAGGCTGATAAGCTTCTGAAGGCACTGCGGCTTCATTTTGAACAGCAAGAAAGCTCGGAGAACGTAAGTAAAGTTGTCCCAAATGGAAATATAAATGAAATTGTGAGTGTCAGTGCTTATCTAGGGATCTCTAAAATGATTGCTGCCTCCCAATTGCACTAGATCAAGTGTAAAAAGGATTTATTTAATTTAAATGCAACGACTCAATGCAGCATAATGAGTTGTTACCAAGCTACAAATGTGCCACCTCAGGGAAACATCGCCTCCGATGATGCACAGGTCCCAGAGGAGGCAGCAGCCGAGCCTAAAGCCGTGACTGACTCGCTGGTGACCACACGGCGTGGAAAAAAACAGCAGACCAAGAGAAAGCATTCTGGAGATGGGGCTGATCTGAATCCCATACCTTTTCAGGTGAGTGTGACAGGATGTGCAGTGTCACAAAATTCTTCAGCTGTGAAAAAAAATGTAATTTAAAAAAAACGTTTGATTACAGGATGACACCGAGTTGCCCAGAGAGGAGGAAGAGAACGATGGGAGTAAAAGGAGCTCCAAGAGGAGGAAAGTGTCCTCTCCCAAGGTCACTGAAAACAAACCTGAATCTGCTGAGGATGACGTAGTCATTCAGGAGAGCAAAAAAGGTGGGTATGAAGCAAAAAAAAACTAAAAATAGAAGCCACAGCTGATTTGATGTCACTTGCTGAATGTTTTGTTAATACAGATGTTTCTATTTTTTTGCTTATTTATTTATATAATTTTTTAAACACACAGGTATGGTAACAAAGACCGCAGGAAAAATTCCCCGTCACGAGGGTCTGATGAAGAAGAAAGCAGCTCTGAGGCCGACCACACCAAGTAAAGCCACCTTTCTTTATTTACACAGTTTGTATTGTAAAGTGCCCCGTGTTAAAATTCTTAAAATTCTCTAGACTTCAAGAAACTTCACGAGGCGCATTTCAGCAAGATGGAGTCCATCGATTCCTATGTGCAGAGAAAGAACAAGCAGGTGGAGGGGCTCAGGAACACTGTGAAGGACCTGAAGGTTTATCTCTTTAATTTGTATTTATTTTGCACAAGCATAAAATATATCCAATACAAAAAAAAGTACAATTTATATGCTTTGTCGGAGGAGACAGAAAACCCAAAAGGGCTAATTTAAAGCCTCCACCTACACTATTAATAAAAAAAAATGTAATTAAAGGAAAAAATAATTATAATAACAAATATGCAAATGTGAATGACTGCAAATCAATTGTCAAAACCCATAAATAAAATACTTCTAAAACAAATAAAGTGCATAACAATAATAATAATAATAATTACAAAGCAACACTAAGATGATCCTTTGTACATCTTTTGTAACATGTTAACTTTTTTTTTTTTTTAACATCATAAAATTGAAGAGTTACATGACTGTGAATTTGCTTTAGAATGCATTCGGAAAAACCTCATTGAATATCAAACATGAAAACACAGATTTGAAAAATATTTCTGAATTGCTGTAGTTCAAGATGTATGACCACACGGTCAGATTATTTTCCTATATCATACGCTTCTTCCTTAACCAAGTGTGGTGTGATTCCAGGCTCAGTCAGAAACTGGGATCAAGAAATCAGCAGAGACTAAGACTCGCACTGTAAGTGCAGTTTCTTCACTTTTCGTGGTACACACTCTTTAAATAAACGTTTCTGTGTGTCAAATCCACAATTTCCGTGTACTTGCTTGTAGATGCCTCCAGTCCACCGAGCCTCACTCTTCAGCCCAGGAGTTCAGGAGAAAAAAACGCAGAAGCGCAGGGTCACTCAGGCTCCTGCGAGGAAGTCAGTGATGAAAGAAAGTGGCCCTTTCAGGCCATCCATCCTCTCAACCAACAAGATCAACGTCAGGTCAGGAGCATGAGATTAATAGTAGAATTTGACACTTAATGGATTTTAAAGATACTAATTGCTAGGTTGGATTGCACATGCCTATAAAGGATTAATGAACCAATAATTTTATAATAATAATAAATTAATTAATAAATGTAATTGTATAATTAACAATTATTAACTATAATACTGTATAGTGCTTCTCGTGCTGCACCCAGTCTCGCATGTAAAAATAAAAATCACGTGGTATCGGTAATTCGCCTCTAGAGGCCGCTCTTGTAATGACTGAGAACCTTCTCAAACGCTCCAGCAACGAACACAACCTGGAAAAACTGTTGGTATGGATTTTTGCAACAGTCAAGTATCAATTGGTGAAACCGACGAATCGGTCGACCTCTAGTTAATACTGGGTACAGAGTTGATGGTCTAAAGAACGCGTTCACATAGAGATAATTGTTTCTTCTCAGGTTTTCTCAAGCGACACAAGACAATGAGCACAAGCGCTCTCTGATAAAGACCCCGGCTCGGATGTCTCCGCATTTCCACTCACACCCATGTCAGGCAGGAAGTCCGAAGTGCGCGTTAACAAGAACGCAACTTCTGTCAACAAAACTCCAGGTCGGAGCAGTGTGTATATATCAATACACACACGCACACCATGTGACTTTCTGCTCATGGTTTTTTGCCGCAACATCAGAGTAACGCCTGCATTTTTTTCTTCCTCAGGTTTAACCCCATTCGTCTTCAACAGCACCTCGGACACTCCGGCAACCAACAAAAAGAATACCTTCGATCTGAAAGCCAGCCTCTCTCGCCCTCTCACGTACAAACCCCACAAGGGTGAGGGAGGGTTTTATTTACAAATAGGGAATGCAATGAAAATTCCCAGCTGCTGAATTATGTAAAAGAGTTTTGATATGACATGTTATTAGGTTCATGAAATTGCTTCTCCATATGCATATTATATGATCTTCTATCTATTTCTATATCATCTTTTTTCCCAAATTATTTGTTTTTTTCCCCATGCTTAGGAAAACTGAAGCCTTTCAGCAGCACACAGGAAAATGCAGCACTGAACAGCTCTCAAACGCTTCCTTCTCACCAGAAAAACTATAAACAGCACCAGGTGCAGACACGGTGAGTAAGACACCGAAGGGGGAAAAAAAACGCACTAATGCGTGGGGAATAAAGGTTGGCTGGTGGGGCGCCGTACACAGCAGGGTTTATATTTCTTTCATTAGTCTTTATTTTGGATTTTCTCTATTCAAAATAAAGTACATACGCTCAAAGCAACCACAAACAATATCAGTTAGGGTATCTATAACAACTACACTTATTTTTCTTTCTCTATATTTTTAAAGTTGATGCTAATGTTTTTGATTTAGAACGTTTTAATAAATTTAGACCTTTTTATAGACATTTTAAAACTTAAAGTATTTCTTCACAATTTCCAATGCACACAAGATTTCCTGATCAACAGTGTCACTTTCTTTCTTTAAAGCTGATTAAATATACATTTGTTCCAACGTATTTATTCATAAAACACATGGACGATGTGAAATACCCTCTGGCTCTTCTAGCAGCTCTTTAAAAGTCAAGCCTTAATTCACCCCTTTTCACCTTGGATTTTTGTCCTGCCCCAATTAAAACTGTCACGTTGTTAGTTCTTTTGCTTAATTCTGATCGGATTCATTCTCTATAACAGAGCCGAACGTCGTGTTAAGCAAACAGAGGACCGGAAGCAGAAAAAGAGAAGATGCTCGGCGCCAGACGCGGACTGGTCATGGCTTAATGTTCCTGTTTTCTTTCTTTTTAAATTCTATGTTTAAACTGTACCTATTCGCACCTTTTATTTTTTTATCACTTGTCTGTCATTTTTCAGTGTTGAGCAGATTGTGTTTGTATTCCCATATCCTTGTTTTAAGAAAAAAAAGACAACCAATCCCTTTGTATATAAAGTAGTCCGGATGATTTAATGTTTGAGGAATAACATTGTTGTCGAGGTGTTAAAGCTCTGGTTTTTATTTACTATTAAATGTGTTTTTTTTTACTATTATTTTCATGTGTCAAAAGTTAATGAAATCGAACATCCAAGTGTTACTCTGTTACACTTCCGGGTTCCTCTTATACAGTTCGTAAGCAAACTCCTCGGTGTGAGCGTGTTCGTTACACACCGCGATAAAGTCGATTTCTAACTGGAAAGGTCCGTCTGCTTTATCTCCCAGCGTGAATCCCAGAGAGTTCACCTGAAATACCAAACCAAATCATGTTACAATTTAGATGTGACCTGCAAATCTTTAGACAATACAAATATTATAATAAACTGTAAATATGATTGGGTTTATATTATATCTCTTTCATGACTAAACCCATATACTATAGTGCTTCAGGACTGGTTGGTCAGTAACAGCAGCTCTGACAATACAGCAAGTCACAGGTTCACATTAACAGATAATAAATGTGTAATCACTTATAGGAAGCTGTTTATTAATAGACGAAGTCCCCTACAGTCAGAGCTAAAGCTGTTATTTGAAGTTTTCTGGAAGGATGCTAGAAATGGGAAGAAAATCCATCAGACCTTGTCTAACCAAAGTTCATGCTGGTCATCTTGTATTCTTCCTCGGCTTGAGAGGAAAAATTTTGAAAAGGGGATCTGTCAAAGAAAGAGAAAAAGGAAGTATTTAAAGTATATAAAGTTATTAGACATAGATTTATTGACTTGAGGCACACCTTAACATCTTGCCAGTATGGACCCCCTCGGGTGTACAGGAAGTAGCTATACATGTCATCTCTCTGATGGGAGAAGTAGGTCTCTGCTGAGATGTTCACCATCCATGGCCTGCCATCTCCACGGATACGCAGATACAGAGTGTTAAAGTTCGACCAATCGTAGTGCTTCTTCCGGTCAAAGGAAGCCTAAAAAAACACAGATGCAGTTCAAGAAGAGGGCCATCATGACTACTCTAGTTCACTTCCAGCTGCTGGGTTTCCACCATTTTAACTAAAACTAAAATTCAACATTTTGCTTCTAATTGTGAAAAAAATTATCCAAAACAAAGAAAAGTCAAATCTGAATTAATACACCTTTTATTAAAGTAGTTTTTAGATCATTTGTGGTGGTTTGGCTCTTCGTAATGAAGGGCCGGAATACTAACCAGAGGCTGTTTGGAGCGCAGGGTGCAGTATCCACTGTAACGCGTCTCTCCATCTCGGGGTGGGGTTGAGCATAGAGAGCCGTACATCATGCAGGTGGAGTTATTCCTCCCCAGCTTCAAATACACCTCACTCCGGCCGCCAATCTCTCGGTCCGAGGTGACTGTCCACTCACTGAGTAACTCTGGGCCACGGAACTCCCACAGCACACGCGTCTGCTCCAGCATGTGCACCTCTAGGGGCCGACCCTCGGGGCCCACCCAGCGCTCCATGAACTCGTCTTCAGCAGCCCAAAGTGCTTCTTTACACCTTCTACACCTTTTGAGAAATCAAAGCGCATCTTCTGCCAGGGCCATCGCTTGTCAGGAGCCTGGCCTGGTCTGCGGTAGTCCCGCTCATACACGTTCCTGAAGTTGAGGGAGACAGTAACAGGGATGTGAGGCTGAAAAAGATACCTCCGGAAGACACTGGATTTTTTTAGTATCCTTCCTGAAACAGCCATATCCTCTGAGCTCAAAGCATTCAAAAGTCTTCTGTAAAGGAGAAAAAAGAATGACTGACAGACTGAGCAGGTTTGCAGTCACTACCTTACATCTAAACAAGGACAGCAGACCAAAAAAGTGCAATTTGGTTTGAAAGAGGCAGATGTAGAGGACATTGCGCTATAGAGATGGATGATCCGCTGTGGCGACACCTAACGGGAGCAGCAAGAACAACAACGTACAATTTCACACCAGTCTTAAATTCCCCCGTTTGAATTAAGGCCTATTCTGTTTCCTGCTCTTTCATCATTTACACACGAACCCTAAGCAGTGCTTAGGATCTGGCTGTAATTACTCATAATCTTACGTGCTCATGTTAGTTCTCACTCTCCAGTGTTCTGTATTGTTTAAAGACTATAATCACACACTTGATATCACCCAAATGAGGATGGGTTCCCCTTTTGAGTCTCAAAGTTCCTCTCAAGGTTTCTTCCTCATAACATCTAAGAAAGTTTTTTCTTGCCACAGTCGCCACTGTTTGCTCATCAAGGAAATTATCGTTCACCATAACTCTTAAATTCTACAAATTAAATAAACTTTTACTTACTTTTACTTACACGAAAGAACAGCGATCAGTAAAGATAGTGTTGTTATACTGTTATTATTCACCATCAATTTAAAATAACGACCCAGGAGAAGGATTCATTCTAAGAAACATCCTGACATTTATGTTTCTGTGAGCTGCCATTACAGTCCGTATAGTAAAATGTCCGTATGGAAACAAAGTTGTGCTGCAAAACGGCCCTGTAAAGTGTGGAGGCTCGAGTGTCATTATAGACATAAAATACATTGAAATTTTATAAAATCTAGTTAAAGCATTATCAATAGCTAGGTGTTGGTATTACAAACAAATTATTTTAATAATTAGAATTGATTGTATTTATGCAGGTAGTGTGGTTTACAAAGGTGTATAACACCAATGAAAATGATTAATAAAATTATTATTATAGTTCCTATTGTTATAGATGCTTTTTAAATGAAAATAAAAAATAAATGTAAACATAAAACCGTAAAATAAATCCTTGGGGAATAATTAATGGAAAATAATGAAGGGATTTAATAATCACAAACCCGTTATGGTGTGTGTGAGAGAAAACAAGCATAAACACGTAACGCGCATGCGTGGGTTTTGTTTTTACTAACGCGCATGCGCAGCGGACCTCTCTAGCGCCGCCGTTTCCGATCGTGTCCAATAAGCACGAAGGCAGACGCCGCGGGTAGCTTAGCATCCAAGCTAACCATGGTGAACGTAAAGAAACGGAAAGGTCGGGTCGTTATTGATTCCGATTCAGAGGACAGCGCAAGTGATGACAATTTGGATCAGGTATCAGACATGGACATGTTTCTATTATTTAAGCTTTAACGCAAACGGGGCTGAGCGAGCGCGGGCTTAACTTGGGTAACATTAGCACGGCCGTCCATGCTAGTATGTGCTTTTTTGTTTCTATTAAATCCTACCCGTAATGTGTACGGTCTGCTTCCGGAATCTCTGGCGTCACAACGCTAGCTGCTCTGTGATTAGTTGGGTTCTAGCTATAGTTCGGTAGATTAAACCAATCGTTGTGCAGTAATCGGGAATGTCCGCTAATCAGAATTGAGTGGGCGGGTTTAGTGTGGAAAACAAGTGGGAAAGATATTTGCAGCTAACGCAGATGAAGAGTGCTGGCGAGCTGCTCAAAAGGCCGGGCTATTTTATTAAAAAGTCACTCCGACAAAGCATTAAACGTGCACAATAACGAGCTAGTCCATGATTTAATTTGACAACAAATCACAATCCACGTGACTAAAACCATTTTATCTTGTGCTTGTAGATATCGGATGTTAGCTTTCTAGCTAGCGTTCTTGCTAGCTAGCGTGCTAGCGGGTTAGGTTTAGTCCTGTTCGCTTGTAAACATCACGCAGATGAACCGCGACACGAGGTTCTCCTGGGATCTGTATTTTTCTGTACTTTAGGAGATGAAAAATAGTATATTTACATTAGGATTTCGGAACGTGGCAGGTTTTTGTGGGGTGTTTAAAACTGAACGCAGTTTAAAGCTGAAAACCTCATCAAATCACTAGATTTTCACTTGTGATTCAGTCTCACTGCTTTCCTCCTCCATCCTGCAGTGACCTGCAGAGAAATAACTTCAGGGGCTCGTGGCATGATTTCTCCAGACCTTTCGTTATCCCGCTCTTTGCTATGTCGGATTTCCCCCCCAAATACCCCAGCAGTGTTGGTTTAGATCGTTTTATTCTGCTGGATGATGATGGTTATGATGGAAGTGCTTAGCTTCCATCATGTGTGTGTGTGTGTGTGTGTGTATGTATGTGTATATATATATATATATATATATATATATATATATATATATATATATATACACACACACACACACATGTCTATATATAAACTCATATACACACACATATATATATATATATATATATATATATATATATATATATATATATAGTTGTAAAACGAGGATTATCCGCCTGGTACTAAAAACACATCTCACATGTTCACTCTGGTCATTCAGCCCAGGGTTCAGGCCATGCCCTGAATCTGGATACCAGTAATGCACAAATCCATCATGCATTGTGGACATGCTCTGTACTCGCTAGTTTCAAGGAGCATAAAATCTCACAAGTTACTAAATATAACTCCTGGAATTCTGGCTGCTTTTATATTTGCTTGTCTGAACTGGGCTAAAATATATCCTTTTGGTTTGGTTTCGTGCTGTACCTAATTTACCAAAAATGATAGATCCAGAAATCCATTATCTACTGTCCAAATCTCCCAAACAAAACACACATGCAGCTTGTCACTCTGATGCTTTTGGCCTGAAAAACGCACAAGTTCTCCTGAAGTCTGACTAACCGACGTGCTCTATATTTTTATCGTCTGTGATGTTTCCTCCTATTTATCTTGCATCACTTTTGATGATGATAAATGTTTTTAAAAGGTTCGTAGCGTAAAAATATAGGCTGGGAATTTTTTTGCATTGCAAGAGCAGATTCTTAACCTTAAGTGTGAAAAATGGGGTGGTGTTTTGTACTTCTTTATTGTACCAGAACATTTTGGTGCTCCCTCCTTTATTACACTGAGGTTTCATGAGGTCCAGAGCGCCTCTTTAAATCTGTCTTGTCTTCCCAAACCATAGATGATGTAGGAGAAATACTCGCGGTGTCTCTGGGGTAGTAAACTTCAGCGTTACTTTGTTTTCTATTCATCGGCTGTTAAATTTCACACAGAGTGTTTTAGGAAAATTAGACACTCCATGCAAAGCCATGGATTTCACCGAAGCCGCGTTTGGTGAAGTGAAAGTGGATCTGAGGGAATGACGAGAAGGTGAACTCTGTTAAGGTTATTTATCAGCGACGTTCTTACTAAGGCTTCTGTGATTCAAGTCGGTTCTGATTGTCTTGAAAATGAAGAAGAAACTCTGGCTTAACTCTGTGATCTGCCACCTTTTTCTAGCATTTGTGGTTTACTTTTTTAGAGTGACTTCTACAAGAAAGGGACACATGTTTAAAGAAAAAAATCACAGTGACTCATTTCTTTGTCAAAACTTTTTGAAGGAGTTGCTGAGTTTGGCCAAGAGGAAGCGTGTGGACTCTGAAGAACCGGAGGAGCCTGTCGGCAAACCCGCAGCCTCTACAGACTCCGAGACGTCCGACAGCGATGATGAGGTACATCACAACATCCTCGTTCCAAGAATCAGCCTGCCGGTTGTCTCGAGGCAGTTTTGTTAAAAATATATATATATTTATAATGTGTGTGTGTGTGTGTGTGTGTGTGTGTGTGTAGTGGACTGTTGGAGGCACCAAAGCCAAGAAAAAGGCAAAGCCTGGTAAAGGGGCAGACAAGAAGAACCCTACAAAGAAGAAAGTGAGCAAGGCTGCTTCCTCAGGGAGCTCGGATGGAGACAGCTCCGCAGAGAGCTCTGCCCCAGAGGAGGGTAAGTGGGTAATTTTTAAAGAAATCTCAAAGCTTTTGTCGTGTCTCCGAATTAGAATTTCGTTGTTGGAGGAAGCCGATTTGTTCACACAGTGTCTATGCCACTAATAATCACACAGGCGAAGTATCCGACTCCGAGAGCAACAGTTCCTCTTCGAGCTCGGATTCAGACTCGTCCTCGGAGGATGAAGTGTTCCGTGACGGGTACGGAGACGATCTGATGGGAGACGAGGAGGACCGGGCAAGGCTGGAGCAGATGACTGAGAAAGAGAGAGAGCAAGAGCTTTTCAACCGTATTGAGAAGAGAGAGGTGCTAAAACGCAGGTGAGGAAACACACACACACAAAATATATATATATATATATATATATATATATATATATATATATATATATATATATATATATATATATATATATATATATATATATAATATACCGTAATTTCCGGACTATTAAGCGCACCCATATATAAGCTGCACTGAATTTGACAAAGATTTTTATTTTGAACATAAATACGCCGCACCTGTCTACACTGAAACTAATGAACTTTACACAGGCTTTAATGAAAGACAGTGTCTGTTACACGGCTTGTATCTAAACAGTAGCCTACCAAGAAAGTCATTGTTCACTGTCTTCCTCCTTCCTTTCACAACAATTTTCCTCCTTCCTTTTCACAACAAGTTTTTCTTTTGGCATCGTCGTGCGTTTAAAAATCACCATCGGTGAAGCTTTTTTCCCGATGTCATGCAGCTCAGAACACAGGTGAAGTGTTTTTTCATGCCCGGTTGTTTTCAGCGTGACGAATGATTCGCATTTCCTGTAGACAGTCCGAGTGAGCGGCAGGTCAAACATCAGAGGAACGTCATCCATATTTATGATGTGGTGCAGCCCGATTCAGTGGGAGCGCGATTTACCTGATCCCGTTCGGCAATTTCATTGGTCTAATGTTATGGGGCTCAGTTTTTTGGCTTGAAGCTTGTAAAACCGGGAAAAACCCATGGAAAATCCATATATTAGCCGCTCCATTGTTTAAGACGTATGTAAAACGTGGGGAAAAAAAGTAGCGGCTTATAGTCCGGAAAATATGGTACATATAAATGTCCACGCTCCAACAATACTACACTTTTATCATATTATTTAGTAAACTAGTGTGCAGATTTGGACGTGACCGCCGGTTCTGAGCCTTTCGTCCAGATAAATTTGTGACCCAGAACCTCTCTTTTGCTAAAATTAGGTTTGAAATCAAACAGAAACTAAAGACCGAAAAGAAGAAAGTCAAAGAGGAAAAGAAAAAGAAGAAGCAAGAAGAAGAGCAGGAGAAGAAAAAGCATTCTCAGGTTACAGACACTCAGGTGGTGAGTGGATTTGTTTCTCGACTCCTTCTCACGGAAATCTGACCATCTTACCTTTCAAGAAGGTTTCTTTTTTTTAAAAAGAAAAAAAAAAAGAATTATCGTTGTTTTACCTGTCTGCCGATCTTCATGTAGGTGATGTCCCATAATAAAGAGAGGAGGTCAAAAAGAGACGAAAAGCTGGATAAGAAGTCACAGGCCATGGAGGAGCTGAAAGCCGAGCGAGAGAAGAAGAAGAACAGAACAGGTTTGTGTTTTTTTTTTTCTGCTGAATGTTCACAACGATGTGTCTTGCAGTCTGTCAGAACCAACACGAGGTTAGTACACTGTGCATATTTAAAAATTCAACCTTCACCCCCTCAGCAGAGCTCCTGACCAAGCGGCAGCCGCTGAAGGCCAGCGACGTGTACTCCGACGACGAAGAGGAGGAAGAGGAAGACGACGATAAGTCCTCAGTAAAGAGCGACCGCAGCTCAAGGTTGTCGTCCTCCGATGAAGAAGAGGAGTAAGTATGGCCTAAGAGGAAAAAGTCTACACACCCTTATGAAATTGCAGGTTTCTAAAATGTATCAGGGTTTTGTAGGTTTTCTTTTGTATTTAAAATGTGCCCAATTGTTGAATATTTATTTTCGATGGCCCGATTTTTCACATTAAAAATTCAACAAGTTTGTTCTAATTTGTCTTTTATATTTAAAAAAACCCCTGCGATTTTGAAAGGTTTGTGGACATTATATATCTATTGTAATGTGTGTTATACACAAGCTATGAGTGTCTCCTTATAATTCCATCTCCTCTCCCTCAGGAAAGAGGCGACGCCACCTAAGTCTCAGCCGGTGTCATTGCCCGAGGAACTGAACCGCATCCGTCTGTCACGTCACAAACTGGAGCGTTGGTGTCACATGCCCTTCTTCGCTAAAACGGTCACCGGGTGCTACGTACGCATCGGCATTGGCAACTGCAGCAGTAAACCAGTCTACCGGGTACGAGCGACTTCCTGTTTCGGATAAAGATTTTAAATTTAATTCAAATTAAAGTTAAATAAAAAATTTAAAATATCGAATGGTTTTAGAACGAATTGAATACAAAATAATTGTTTATATTATTCTATACGTTTCGGTAGATGTTTTCTAAGTAGTACGTTCTATAGCTGAGGTGTTTGCATGCTGTTTCTAGGTGGCTGAGATTGTAGACGTGGTAGAAACAGCAAAGGTCTACCAACTCGGCTCGACGCGAACAAACAAAGGGCTGCAGTTACGGTAAGCCGTCAATCAGACACACATTAGATACAGTTGAGTAGTGAGTTACATCTTGCATGTGAAGGAAATAAAGGGCTTATAAAATATAAGTGTACAGTCATTTTGAATTGGAATTAAATGCACGTGCAATGGTGTGTTTGTCCAAAAGACACGGCAACGACACCCGAGTGTTCCGGCTCGAGTTTGTGTCCAATCAGGAATTCACAGAGAGCGAGTTCATGAAATGGAAGGAAGCGGTGAGTGAGGTTTACTCATATGTTCAGTTTTTGTCCCGTTTGTGATGCTGTTGTCATAGTTTCAGTTTTCTGAAGCGTCTCAGATTTTACTGGGCGAAGGGCGTAGTGGAAGGTGTAATAGGCAAACACGCGTTACATTTTCTCGCTCGTTGCAGATGCACGTTGCAGGAATGCAGATTCCTACCCTGGATGAAATCGCTAAAAAAGAGCAGTCCATCAAAGAAGCTGTGAACTACAAATTCAACGACAAAGACATTGAGGATGTGAGTCACGGCTTTATGTCCCCCTACTTTCTCTCTCTTTCTCTTTCTCACTCTCTCTCCCCCACCCCCATCCAATAACAAAGGTATTATTGAATGGTGACTAAGTTTAATTAATTTTTATTTTATTAAAGTACTCTATAGAGCTAGTATGATATGAATTAAGAGAGATTTCCAGTTCCCTGATTGTTCAATTTATCAGTATTTTATTAAAATAACCTGGATTGTGTGGTGTTGATGGAGTGTGTAGAGTGTTATCTTAAATCCCACCTTCCTCAAGTTCAGTATTGCCATTGTACAAAATAATTTAACAAATTATCAAAATAACTGCTTTGAAGAATAAAGTGATGTTTTGTGCCTCATTAACAGATAGTGAAGGAGAAGGACCGGTTCCGAAAGGCACCGCCGAACTACGCCATGAAGAAAACGCAACTCCTCAAAGAAAAGGTGACGGTCGCTGAAGATTAACGGTTTATATCATGCTTAACCTGAGCTGGAGGTGTAAACGTGTGTGTGTGTGTGTTAGGCAATGGCAGAGGACACCGGCGATGGCGATAAGGTGAAGCTGTTGCAGGATCAGCTGAACGAGTTGGAGGAAAGAGCTGAAGCATTAGACAGACAGAGAACTAAAAACATCTCTGCCATCAGGTAAACGCACACACACACACACACACACACACACAGTCTAGGTGCGTTTCAGTAACACCATTTTTTACGCTTCTTAGTTACATCAACCAGAGGAATCGTAGCTGGAACATCGTGGAGTCTGAGAAAGCATTAGTGGTACGTCCAGGTTTTTGTTTTGCACACTGTGTGAGCGTTTGGTCACGGAAATGTCCAGGAATGTCACCCTTGTTCTCCTTTATTTTTGTTTTTCCCACAGGCTGAAGGTCAGAACTCCAAAAACCAGCAGATGGACCCTTTTACCAGAAGGCAGTGCAAACCCACTATGGTGTCCAATGTAAGAACTTTTTCTGTTTTTCTTTTTTATCGTTTTCTTTTGTATCGTTTTTATCCTGTCTTCTTTTTTTTTAACAATGTAAGCGAGTCCTTAAGAAATGTATAAGGGATAAAACACTTTTTTCTGTTAAAGGCAAATGATCAAGGGTAAGTTTCCTCTGTTTCCTCTCATACAACATCGAAAGTATGAAAAAGGAGTTTTTATCTATAGTGGATTACTTTTGAAACTGGTTAGTGTCCCGTTCTCACAAACGCTATAGTGGCTATAAATTCGGTCATGAAGAGTTAGAGCTTTCACACAGACACTGCAGGTTCCTCCCATACAACTGCATATCAGCAGTTACACACTAATATAAACCTACGATTTGCATCTGCACTTTATACACAACTAATCAGTGGCTTCTGACCAATCACATTCCAAGATATTTAATGTATATTTAACCCTTGTTGTGGTGGACAAACTTGCAAAGAGCACCAGGTGATAAGTCCCGCTGGATAGACCGAGCACTCACGCGCACACACAAACTTTCCAACAGGGGGCACTACTAACATTTGTAGAATGCTTGATTACATGGTGTAATTACTGCGCAATTCAAAAATGTCGCTATGATTACAGTTTATGGGGAAAAACTGCTACAATAAATAAAGGTGGGAGGAAAAAAAAATAAAGCTGATGCTGCAAGAAAAAAACCAAACAATGAATCAATCACCTTTTATGTTAAAATCAAATAATTGTGTTTTTTTTTTTTGTTAGTTTGTTTGGTTTTTTTACCAAATCTGTGACGTCCCACATTAAATTAACATTAATATCTGCTATATTTTTTTACAGCAGTTGAATTTCATGGCTTTTTTAGTACAGAGCAATAAATGATGCTAGAAATTTTGAACAATCAACAAGCTTCATAACTGTTTTTCTTTCTGCTGATTCATGATTTTCAAGTTCAAGTAGGATTTGTCATTTCAACCATATACAGTTCAGTACACACTGAATTTATTCATTTATTTATTTTGAAACCTCCAGGCCAGAGACCCTTCTGTCCACGCTGCTATTCTCGCCCACCTTAATCAGAAATACGGTTCGGGCTCCGGACAGGACAACTCGCAGCAGGTCAACAAACAGGTAGGCTGAGAAAGAATTCCACCTGAGCACCCAGTCATAATCTACTAATGATGTCATGCATCTTATAGGTTTTTACACTGTTTTATCTCCTCACTGCTCCTGAAACGGTGTAAACCATCGTTTTCTAGGACATTTGTGTTCTGAATACTGGATCCATAACAACCTAACCTTTATCAACACCATGTGCATGTGTGTGTGTGTTTTAAAGCAGGGTACGTTGAACCCAAGAGACAAAGATGTCACAAAACCTAACAGCGACCTCTCGGAGGACCTGTTTAAAGTCCATGACTTTGATGTCAAAATTGACCTGCAGGTCCCCAGTGCTGGTGAGTGTTTTAAAAGATGCACAGATGCTGCCGTCTCGTTTTCAACAAGATAAAACATAGACTGTTTATCCAACATTACTTATGCTAAAGTTTGTGGACACCTGACCACAAGATTGATTTTTGAGCATTCCACATTTAGTCCCCATTTGCTGGAA
Source organism: Silurus meridionalis (assembly GCF_014805685.1). Taxonomy (NCBI): domain Eukaryota; kingdom Metazoa; phylum Chordata; class Actinopteri; order Siluriformes; family Siluridae; genus Silurus; species Silurus meridionalis. The sequence goes on along the minus strand of NC_060885.1, from coordinate 28,004,379 downwards.
CTCCCACTCTTCTGGAAAGATCTTCCACTAGATTCTGCAAGTGTGCTTGCAGAGATATGTGTGAGATTCATTCAGCCACAATGGTGTTAGTAAAGTCAGGTATTGATGTGAGGAGGTCTGGGGTCTTGTCTGGCTTGGATTAAAATCTGATTGGCTCTTAGATTTTATGATGCAATACAAAGTGTCATTTGATCAGTAATCAGAGTTCAGTTTGTTTTTCTGCTCTCTTTCTTTGCCTTAAAACTAGATTGCATTTATTTTTTTAAACCCAGATATGTTCTCAGTTGTTTGTGTTTGAATGTGTACTGCAGAGACAAAGTCTTTGTCAGTAAGCTCCAACTCGCTGCCGGTGAAAGACGGAGCCCCTCGACGCTCCCTGAACCTGGAGGACTACAAAAAGAGACGAGGCCTCATCTGAAGCTTCCAGCTTCCCCCATCAAACCCCTGCATGTGTTGGTGGACTGCACCAGGGAGCCCAAGGCTTTCTCTCTCTCTCTCTCTCTCTCTCTCTCTCTCTCTCTCTCTCTCTCTCTCTCAATCTCAATCCTTGTCCCCTGTGTGTGTGTATATCAGGCAGGTAGAGAGAATGAGAGTTTTAGATTAAATGAGATCTTGTACACATGTAAACCTGTGTGTGTGTGTGTGTGAGTGAGTGAATGAGCGAGTGTGCATGACTAGAGCAAGACATCCATCCGACATGAGACTTCAAACTACTTGCGCAGTTTGTGTGCGCAAGTCTTCTGGGGGGAAAAAAAGAAATTAAATATGTAAATCCTGTGAAATGTGGCGGCTTTTTGTTTTGTTTTTCACTCATAGCCGTACTTTATAGGAGAGAAATTGTCCACTGGTTAATTTATACACAATTACCTGATGTTCTGTATCTCTACTATTATACTTTTTTGTTGTTGTTAAATCTCTCCTCCAACACATGACAATGCTATTTAAATGTAGAACATGAATACTTGGGGGATTTTTATAAACTGTATTTGTTCCCCCTGAAGCTTTTTAATCCGTGTGCTTGTTTGCGTCATGTGTGTCAGGCACACTTTTTGGATTCAACCCTGGTGTCTTATTGAGAAGAATAATAAGAGACTATTAATGACGTCACTCCTGTACTGGACAAAATCACTTCAGTTGTACGTAATACTTTTTATTACATTGTTTTTGTTCCCCCTACCCCTCTTGTACTTTGGCGATCTTTGTTCCAGATCGATTATGTGACTATTATTGGTTTTTCAATGATGTCTTCTGGTCAGTTCTCGTATTCATGTGGCATGCTTTGTAAATAAGATTTGGCCATTTCAGATGAGTGCGGCAACAATAAAGAAGCACTGTTTCGTATTGGTTGTTCACGTGTGGTTTATTTCTCTCAATTCTTTTAAATTAAAACTGATTTTGAAGTCAATTAGTATTTTAGATTTGTATGGACTCTTTCTATAGGATATTTAATATTTTTTAATAGTTAATCTAAATATATTGTAGTGGTATTTCAGTGGTTAACATGTTGGACGAATGATAAAAAGGTTGTGAGTTCAAATCCCAGAATCACCAAGGGGCTCACCATTGCTAGCCTCAAGCGTTTCTTCGGCCTCAACCACTTGGATAAAGGAGAAAGTTGTAAGATGATGGAAGAAAGAAAAAAAAAAAAGAAATATAAATTACATTCTGTACATGTGTGCATATTCAAATAATATATTTCCTATTAAGGCTATCAATCAAATAAAATATTTAATCGCATGATTGAGTTAATTCACAATTAATCACAACTTGTCTACCACACATCTGTTCTAAATGTACCTTGAATTAATGCTTTTTAAGTTTTGTAATACTCTAATCAACATGGGGTGAGAAAAATATGGATGCCTTATGCAAATGTGTATGTATATTAGTGAAAATGTACATCAATGTGCATTAAGACAAAATATTGTAAATGTTTTAAAGTAATTATGGTGTTTTAAATGACATAAATCATCAGGACACTAAACGGAAATTTTGCTGTTTCCACACGGAAGGGTTTAATTGCTGGATGTGTGCATCATGGCGGATTTTGGTGCATAATACTTGGTACATCAAATGTTTACAACATACAACAAATGTTTAGTGATTGAAAGTGATTTTTCTGTGGAGTTTTTTATTTGTATTTATGTGAGTAAAGAAAGAACGTCGCGAATAAATGAGTCTTGCATCGAAGGTTTTAATTTGGCATATTTTATATTTATATTTTTAATAAAAATTGTTAAATTTAGTTCCGTTAAACTCAAACTATTTTTTTTTTTTTTACTCAGGCATCGGTAAGAACAGCTTGTTTGGGGTCCTTAACATGTTAGTTTTACTCTGGCATATCCAGGGACTGTCTGTTTTGGGGGCTTTTCAGTTCCTGGTCCACGTCAAGCAGGATTTGCGATTATGATGATAATAGAAAATAGATTTGACAGCGAGTAAACGAATTATTTATCCTTCAACAATGCCGGTGGAATTTTGAACTCCTCGCTTTAATACAGAGACCTGATCGCGGGTAACGTAGCTGAAAATAAAGTCATTTTTTTGAATATATATATATATACACACACACACCCGAGCATCGGTGTTAGGCTTTCAAGCGCATTCGAGTACATCACGCCTTCTGTGTTGGTATTGGTCAGCGCGGTTCCTGATCTTCTTCCGATTGGCTGGTTTAGCTGTCTAGTCGATGAAGTGAGCGTCATTATCAGATGCGAGCCAATAGCAGAGCAGGGGGCGTGGTTGTCGGAATACGGATGCGGAGAAAAGTAAAAGAAGCTAGGCATTGATTAGCACAATACCTACTGCTTTGTTAGTTGTTTATTTGAATTGTTGTGCATTAGATTAAAATGGCAGTGTTGATTGTATGGAGGTCGTGATGAAAGTTACCGGTTCACACCTTTTTATTAACCTTATACAGTCAATTACAAAAGTATTGGCACCCTTAAGGTGTATAAGACACACATTACATCTAGTAATTTCACATTTTCACTTAAACACCAGAAGAAACATCTTGCTTCCATCTATCTAAATTAAAATACGTGGGAAATAGTATTGTTGCCTGTTTCATATAAATGCTAACATGAGCTAATAAAAATCATGGTAAATCAATTCCCTTGTATTCCATCACCCTTCTTGTGGAAACTCAATAAAAAAAATGTATTTGAAGAATGTTCTGGATGGTTGCAAGTTCCTCCTACCCTTTAAATTTAAATTTATCAGTGTGAAAATTATTTGCAATTTGCAATTTAAAATGGTTTGGGATCAAATTAATTACTGCTTGTTTCCCTGCAGGGTGCAAATAAAATGTACATTTGTGAACTTTCAGATCCCACGATGTCTTGGTTGGTTGATTTAGCTGGCCGAGCTGAGGATTTCCTGAACAAAGTGGACCAGGGAGCTGCCACCGCCCTGGTTAAACACTCAAGCCACAGTTCTTCCTTGGCAGCGTTCGACTCCAGAGCCGGAATTAACACCGTACGAATCCCGTCACATCTTCACTGGCCAGGAGACGCACGGTTTAATCTCTGCTGCTGCCGGGAACATTAAGAAATCCAAAGCCACCGTGTTAGCAGGCACAGCTAATGTGTCCAGCAAAAGTTCTCTGGGTTCAGCTGTTAGCAAAAGCAGCAGTGGCAGTGCGGTCAAAGCCTCGTCCAACTTTGTGAGACCCAAGCGAGCTGAAGTGGACGATGATCTGCTGTTTGACTTTCTGAACAGCTCAGATCCGCCTCAGAGCGACAGGAAGGAGGTGAGGAAAGACACAGCGGTCCGGGCTCCTGCAGTGGCTGAAGGGATGTTACTGGGGCAAGCGACTGTCCCATCTGCCCCGGCTACTCCCCCTTCTACACAGGCTCTGTCCCGGACCTCCAGCCTTGGCTCCCTCACTGCCAGCACACACAGCGCCAAGACTGAGAATGATTCCGCTCGAGACGGAAGCCAAGGTACTGCTATAGAAAACTCTATAGAGTCATAGAGGTGGATAATATTACGTTTAAAACATCTTTGAAATAAAACCAAATGTCTGTTTGTATTCGTCACTATTAGTCATTTTGTCACTCTTTTTTACATTGACTTTACTGTTCTGCTCACATCCTCTTCTCCCTTTCTCTAGTTGACACCCTGGAAAGCTCAGATTCAGGCCTGGCAGCAGCAGAAGCAGCACCAGATGTTCAGGTCATGGTGGAGTCGAGCTCAACTCAGGAGGAACAGCTTAGTCAGGTGGTGTCTGGTCTGCGTTTGGAGAACCAGCTCCTGCGAACGAAGTGTCCTCGCTTAACCAGGAGATGGCGTCGCTCATCCAGAGAACCAAGGACACACAGGAGGGTGCGAGAGCTCAATGTCATTTTTAGTATTTACATCCACCTTAAAACAAGATGTAAAATATACCAGACCAAGAATAGTTACAATTAAACGAGGTGTCTACAACTGTAAAGAAGACGTTGCCTGCGAATCTGTCCAAGTGAAGAAGGTGTGGCTCTGTATCTGCCCTAGTAAAGGTGTTTACTTCGCATCTAATTATTGAGGCGTGGCTTCACATTACTAATTTCAGATTGAAACCTATTTGATAATAAATTCATTTCTGTCTGTCTTTTTTTTTAAATCGGAGCATCCATCTCAAGATTTAATCTTCCTCCCTGTTTCTTTACACAGAGCTGAACCAGTCCCGATCTCGATCTGAGAAGTGGAACACGGAGCAGATTCGCTCAGACCGTATGGGCAGGGAGCTGAGGGCGCAGGTTGATGATCTCACGCAGGCCCTGACAGCTAAGGACGCTCAGCTGGCTGTGCTCAGGGTGCGACTGGACGAGGCGGATCAGTTACTGAAGGCCAGAAGCTCGGCATTGGAAGAGGCTCAGAGCGAGAGGACCAGGTATCTCAACGACAGAGATATTCACCTCTCCCCTCCTAATTTTGTTGATATTTTTCTACAAATGGTTCAAATGGTTGTCTTTGTGCCTGCAAATGAGGATGATGATGTGGTGTTTGTGATGACAGGATTCTGCAGGACCACAGTGAGGGGAGCAGTTTGCACTCTCAGGCATTACACACTGTGCAGGAGAGACTCCGAGAGGCTGAGGCAACTCTGACTCGAGAGCAGGACAGCTACAGACAGATGCAGGTCAGTAACAGCTATAGCTAGTAGGTACCCCGGTTTTTAGGTCACAGTTTGGGTAAGGAAATGATTGATTTTTTTTATTAATGCAGTGAAATTTGGGATCATTTTAAACAATTTTAAATGAAATGCCTGCTTGGGTAAATAATATATAAAACCATATTTTATATTATTTAAAAAAAATTAATAATAAAATAAAATGGAATAAATCAAATGAATGTTATAGAAGTTTTTATAATATTCATTAAATTAAGTAATCAATTAAATTGATACAAATTCAATAGATCGAAGAAAATTAAATATATAAGTGTGTGTGTGAGTGTGTGTGTATTATATTTAATATTCAATTTTCTAAAGATATGATCTACACAACTGGTCTACTTATTTCAGCATACTTTACCAAATGTCTTGCTTCCTTCCATCTTTCATTCATTCACTCCCTCGAAATGTGAAATTGTCAGGATTTTCTCCTTTTAAGAGAAGTTCTTGAAGCTGGACATAAAACACAAAAGAATCCATAGCGCTACTGTTAGCGATGACCAGAAGTGGGCGCACATGTGCAAAACAATTCAATACAAATCGTATATTACTGGTACAGAGTGAAATGCCACAGTGACACTGTGCTAACTCTAGTTTCTTTTTTTTTTTTTTTTACCCCTAACATTGTTGAGTATGTTTTCAAGCATAATAATAATAGTAATAAAAAGACAAATACTCAAAGTGCGAGGCAGAGACTCAACAAACTTGTAATCCGCCATTAATATGTTCGTGACGGAACTCTGATATTAACTTTGTTGCGTGCATAAAAAGGGTTACATTTGGTACGCACAGAACCGAAAATCCTGTAGCTAAACTTTTCTGTAGAAGTATGTGTACCGTTACGCCCCTAATAGCTAACAATAGCCTGGTAATCCTGTATTAATCAAATACAAGGTGGACAAGTTGCTTTCTAAAACATCTCAATAAAGTTCAGGTGTTCGTCTGTTCACAAATGAACCCCAGATTGTTGTTTCTGTGTTAGAGCGAGTTTGCGACGCGGCTTTCGAGGACAGAAGAGGAGCGGCAGACCTTGGCCGAGTCGTTGACGAGTGCCGAGCGCAGAGTGGCAGAGGAAAGACAAAAAGCAGAGGAGCTCCAGCAGCAGGCAAAAACCGCTCGAGCCGCAGCCGATTACGCCAAACAGGAGCTGCAAGACTACAAAAACAAAGCCTCACGTATCCTCCAGGTCTCACATCTCAACCACATCTAACATCTTTTAGAGAAACTCAGTCTCACGTGGGATTTCAGGGGTTTCAGTGAGTAGTGGTTGACCAATTCATCGGTTTTGTCGATTAATTGGCATTGATAGTTGATTGCTGAGACAAAAACACATACAGTACCGTAAGTATTCCCCTGGTTGCGTCTGCATTAGAGAAGGTCCGCTTTCATTATACAGTACGAGAGCGGCCTCTAGAGGCGAATTAGTGACACCACGTGCTGTTTTTTTACACGTGAGACAGCCTTCATGTTAGTTCATAATGCATTAACTTAAAATGTATTAGTAAATGTTGAAACAAACAATGAACAATACTTCTAAAGCATTTATTAACTCCAGTTAATGTTACAAATGGAATCTTGCATTAAAGTGTTAGCATTTCACATAAATCCAAATAGTCATGCTTAAAATGGCCATCTTTAAATGTCTTCACAAAGGCCAGAGCATTTAAATATTTTTTTTTCTAATTAAGGTCACTACTATTTTACACATGACAGAGTGATATGTTTGTTTATTTATCCGGTATTAATTTTTAAAAATATCGGTTGACTAATCAGTTATCGGCAAGTACAATCCAACCTAGCTGTCGGTATCGGTAAAATCCAGTATTGGTCAACCTCTAGTGGTGATTATAGTTTCATATTCTGTACAAAAAAAAAATGGTTAAAAGGAATATGGACTTATTTGCTTTTTCTAAAACGTTTCCAGTCCAAAGAAAAGCTGATCAGCAGTCTGAAGGAGGGCTCGGCTTTGGAGGCGCTGGACATCGGAGGAGCGGGCGAAGTGGAGCTTGAGGAGTTACGGCACGAGAAGGAGATCCAGAAGGAGGAGATTCAGAAACTTCAAGCTCAGATCCAGAGCCTCCGTTCTGAAATACAGGTCCATAAAGTTCTAGAATGTTAACACAGACACTTTACAGTCTGTAAATTATTCAGAAGGAGCATTTTTGGGGTCATATTTTTTGCTTAGAAATGGCCAGAAACAATTATTAAACTAGTCAACAGCTTGGCTAGTCAGCATTAATTAACACTCTTTGTAATCCTGTTAGGAGTTAACATGGTTCTATTTGGTGCAAACAGGAGCAGTCACGAAGGTAGAATCTTGCTAGCTAGCGTTAGTTTTAGTGCTGCTTAGCAGTGATCTGTCTACTCAGAAACTGCCAAATATTATTAATATTTGATTTAACACAGCCCCGATGTGAGGAGTATTTATTCGTTAAACAAAACTATGAGCTGTTTTTATTTATTTATTTATTGTCAAAAAAGCTAGTTAAGATGAGCATGAAGCATCAGTTAGCTATAAAATGTTTTTTTTGTTGTTGTTTTATTATTATTTTGAATGTTTAAAGCAGGAGCTGATGAAGAAATTACCCACATTTATACACTTCCATAATAAAAACAAGAAACATGTTAAAATAAACAGACTTCTCTTGAATCTATTTGCAGAAATAAAACAAAGATAATCAAGTGAATCTGTTTCATAGATTGAGGAATGCAACTTTGTCATAGTACAGTACTGCAAGAATAAGAATCTTTGGTAAAGAGAGGAGCAGAGCTCCATGATGATTAAAGTAAAAGCAGTGTCTTAACAGCGTAGTGTTTATGCACATATAAACAGGTTACATGAGGTGTGTCTTCACGCACTGATCGTATCATCATAGCCATGTTTGTGTTCGTTACACAGGAGCTGGAGAACCAGGCTGTGGTTGAGGCTGAGAGCTGGAGAGAGCAGCAGCTGGAGCTACAGGAGCAAAACTTACAACAGAGCCGACAGAAGCAAGAGGTGGAAGCTGAACTGGAGCGCTGCAAACAGGTGCGCTGCCTGTGTGTGCGCGTGCGGGAGAGAGTTTAGACCATGATCCACATCTGCATTAGAATGTGTTTTAACTATGGCTGCAACTAGCGATTATTGCATAAAAAATTGTAATAAGCTGTTTAGCTTATTATAACTATATACAACCCTAATTTAGTATATTTATGTATAAAAGTGTACTTTAAAAAAATGCAAACAACAGATATTGAGGTTAACTCTCTTTAATTTAGACATTTTAAAGCTTATAGTGGCTGCTTGTTGAGGACTGCATAAGGGATTTCTCCTTGAAGAAATTCACTCATGCAGAGTTGTTTCTTTCTGTAAAAAAGATAAATAAATAAAATAGCAAGGTGTAAATTGTGTAAATCAATATTTTTACTGTTTTTAATGATAATTGCAGATGGCAAATTGACAACCATGCTTAAATATAAGCATCTGGATTATAATGAATTGAATTTTGTATAATAATTAAATGATATGCATATATTGAATATACAAACATTGAAAACAAGCATATGAATGTAGTATAGCTGCAGTAAATCACATTTGAAAACAGATATGTTACTGTTGTATTAGACAAATGCTACGAAAAAGAATGGAACGGAGAAACGCAGCATGTAACAGGCTTTAAAAAAGAAAAAAAAAGAACAAAATATGCATTGGTGTACAAATTTATAAGCATTCACTAAAAACCACAACAGTGACTAGAAATGTTATCATGTACTGCTGCTGTTATTTGCTGCTTTTATATTAAGTGTTTGTTTGCACTGTTTAAATTGAATTCATCGCTATGTCTTCAGCGAGCTGATTGCGCAACCTGATGCTCGCGAGTCACGCCAGATCAGATCCAGTGCGACTGTCCCGACTCATCGATAACGCCATCTGTTGACAATGAATTTGGTTTAATCGAATAACCCTAGTTTCAACCAATCACATTGATGAACAAACTGATGTATAAATTGTATTCTGGTGTTTAAGTGTGTGTGTGTGTGTGTGTGTGTGTGTGTGTGTGTGTGTGTATAACAGGAGCTGCATTATGTGGAGGACGAACACCATCGCACTAAAAGCACGCTGCAGAGTCGCATCAAAGACCGAGAGGATGAGATTCAGAAACTCAGGAACCAGGTTGGATGCATCTCTCTCTATCTCACACACACACGCACGCACACACACACAAAATTGCATCACAAAGCGCAAATGTAGATTACATTCAGGATTCTCTTTGGATTTGGATTGAAAAATTATCTCTCTTTCTCTCTTTCCGTGTCTCACTCACCAGCTGACCAATAAGGCTCTGAGCAGCAGCAGCCAGGCGGAGCTCGAAGGTCGTCTGCATCAGCTCACTGAAACCCTGATCCAGAAACAGACCATGCTGGAGGCACTTGGCACAGAGAAGAGTTCACTCGTCTTCCAGCTGGAGCGCCTCGAGCAGCAGCTGAAGAGCGTGCAGGGAGGCCAGAGCGGCGGCTCCCACATCAACATGACCGCCATGGACGGAGCAGGTCAGTTAGTCAAGCCAGTTCATGTCCCTCAGTTCTGAGCAGCCAATACATACAAAACCTCGGATATGTTTTACACATTTACCAAATGTCAGATATTGCTGAGTTGCAGTTTTATTTAGGCACAATATCGAAGGACATAATCGCGTTCTCCCTGATTGTTTAATGTTCAATGCTGCTGTGCTGTGTGAAGGCGCGAGGCAGAGAAACACACCGGTGCTGTTCGGCGATCAGGACGGCTCCGAGACAGGCGTGTATGGGAAAGTGCGCAAAGCAGCGAGCACCATAGATCGCTTCAGGTATGAGCACACTCACTCCAGGTCATTGATCTGACAGTGAGCATGAATCAGTAGTCCCGTTTTTGATAACGTTACGACAAAATTGTACAAATATTTTCCGTTTTTTGCGTGTTCGCTCTTTCACACGCCCACCACTATATACATATACACAGATTATCCATGACATTATGATCACCTTCCCAATATGGTGTTGGTCCTCTTTTTGTTGCCAATATAGACCCGACCTGCATTAACATCATTAACTCCCTCAGCAGTTTGAGCTACAGGAGCTCATCTGTTGGATCGGATCACACTGACCTCAATCTGTATATCAATCAACCACTGTTCCTTGCTTGGACTACTTTTGATAGATGCTGACCACTGCTGACCAGGAACATCCCACAAGAGCTGCAGTTTTGGAGATGCTCTGACCCAGTCTTCTAGCTATCCCAATTGGGCCCTCGTCAGATTCGCTCAAATCCGTATGCTTGCCCATTTTTCCTGGTCCTAACACGTCAACTTCGATGACAAAATGTTCATTCGCTGCCTAGTATATTTCACCAACTAGCAGGTGCCAGGATGCAGAGATTATCAGTGTTATTCTCTTCGCTGCTCAGAACGTTATAATGTCCCAATGTTATAGCTGTTCGGTGTACATACTGTATATTGTATAGTAGTGTAAATTGCTCTGTTTTGCTAAATTGTGTTTTGTAATGTTTTAAATGATTAACAAAATACAGTACACTACCCCATACTGATCACCATTCTTTAAAACCCCTGGGTAGGCTAGGCCACGCCCCAACTTTTTATTCAAGTTACAATTAGGTCAAACACATACATTTTTATTATCAGAAGAAAATTCACAAAAATGCCCATCCTGTCACAATCCAATGTGTATTAAACATATTTTGCTGCACTGTATTTCTTTTTATTCTGTTGAAAAAAAAAAGAATCTTAAACATTTCAGTTTTATATTTGTGTAACTAAACCTGGCTTTCGAAATGAACATAGCCATAGAAACTGGCATTGCGTTTAGAAAAGAAAAAAAAAAAGGTAAAATTGCATCTTGTAATTTGTAAATAGTGTACAGCCAGATATGCCAATCACATTTTATGATTCTTATCTCCAGCATCCGGTTGGGGATCTTCCTCAGACGTTACCCCATGGCCAGAGTCTTTGTAATTGTTTATATGGTGAGTAAAGCTAAAAAGCAGACTCTCCTGCTTTGTCTCTTCATCCAACATTTTTCGATCAGTGCGACATTAATGAGTCTCTGTGTGTCTGTAGGCACTACTGCACCTCTGGGTGATGATCGTCCTGCTGACATACACACCCGAGATGCATCCACAGTCTCATCCTGATGGCAGATAGAAGAATATATTATGTATATCAAACCTTTATCAGATGATCTACATGTATAGGAATGAAATTATATGATCCGTCACGAGCCGGACAACAGCAAACGCGCATTCTCTCTGAGCATTTTATTCTTCTCCATTTCTTTCTTTTCTTCATTTTTAAATAAATAATCTGCAGTGTGGAGGCGAAATTCTGTGAGGTATTTAATGACCGACTTCTATTTAATTTTTTCTCACAGAAAGTTTGCATTTGATTTTTACTCATGGCTCTTTTTGGTACAACATGTCTGTAATTCTTCACTTTGTGTTCTTTTAATAGACATTAAAACACTAAAAAGAAAGACGACGCTGCCTATTTCTTTTTACCTGTATAATAAAAATAATTATTATATATATATTTTTTTATCAATCCTGAAATCTAGTCAGTTAGTTACATAACAGGAAAGAGCTATATATAGGGGGTATATATAAGGATATTCATTATATTAGTAATATTCTGGTATTAGTACACTGCAGGACAAGTAGGTTATTTATTATTATAAATGAAATAATTATTATAAATAGGTATGTACACACAGTGAACTTGCCATTTGGCTCTAAACAGGGCCTTTAGATTGGTTTTCATCTTCCATAACAATTCCATAATAAACATATTCTCATTAAAAGAAATCACAAACTATATATTTTTGCAGGTTATTTACTTATTATTGAAAAGCAGCTATTATGGAGATAAAAAGTGAGTGCACACCTGACCATCACTCCCATATGTGATTCCTGAACTTACTTTTTAGGGATTTGGGAGACTTTCTGTAGGGAATTGTGTTCATTTAGCATTACGTTAGTGTTCCTGTTCATTCATCAAGTGCATTAGTGATATTAGGGCTCTTTGCAGAATTCTCGAGTTCTCCTGATCTAACCTTCACACATCAAGATCTTCATGGAGCTTGCTTTGTGCACAGAGGCATTGTCCTGCTCAAACAGGTCTTTGCCTCTGAGTTCTAGTGAAAGGGGGTTGTAATTTGAAAATCCACGCCACACCAAGCTGTAACTTCTGGGCCTTTTAGCATTGCTTTTAACCCCAAAGCTGTTCAGTTGTATGAATAAGATGTAATGTTAGTCCTTCTGGATAAGGGCATCTGCTAAAAGCTAATGCTACAGCATACAGACATTCCCCCCAAAACAGTTTAAATCACTATGTGAAATGACTTTTCAGACAAATAGCATACTGGAGTCTCATGAGTTTTAATTCCAGTAAAGCTTTTATAGAAGTGCACACATTGTACCAGGGACTACACTAAGAACTAGGAATCAGAATCAGATTTATTGGCCAAGTGGGTTGACATACACAAGGAATTGGAGGTAGCAGAGCTGAAGATGTTGAGGTTTTTGTTGGGAGTGACGAAGATGGACAAGATAAGTTTATTAGGGGACAGCGCTTGTAGGACGTTTTGGAGTCAAGGTGATGGAGGCACTATTGAGATGGTTTGGACATGTGCAGAGGAGGGACAGAGGTGTATGGAGGACAGAGGGGTATGGAGACGGATGATCCGCTGTGGCGACCCCTAAAGAGAGCAGCTGAAAGAAGAAGAAGAAGAAGAAGAAGAAGCAGAAGAAGAAGCAGAAGAACAAAAAGTTTAATTGCTTTACTCCTGAAGGCGTCGCCCTACAGCATGGGTCTTCAACCCGGGTTCCGCGACCCCTAGTGGGTCTGCTGTGGTACTGCAGGGAGCCTGTTATTTAATGTTGAATCACAAAGATTTTTTTGTTAAAAAAATTAACATGGGTAAAAGCATAAAATATTGAATCTTTTATATTATAACAATTCTTTCATTTACGTTTTATTGAACTGATATTCATGTAAATGTATTATTGTCCACCTGATAGATTAAGGAAAATGTATGAAATATATATGAAAATATACAGACAGTTATGCATTTACAACAATAGTTCTTATTGTCTTAACATGATATAACTAGCGTAATATGATTGGCTAAGTGGCTATGTTTGAAACATTTTGCCCCTTGTCTCTATCGCCTATGGGGTCCTTGACCTGGAAAAAAATCAAGAAAGAAAACTTAATTATTTATATATATTTATATATTATAAATTATTATTTATGTATTATTATTATTATTATTATTGCCAAGGTATTAGATTAAAAGAATACATACAGAAAGCAAGAGCAGAGGTACAAAAAAAAGATGCAGGACAAAGGTGAGAAAAGAAAGCATGTCTAACAAAAAATAAATGAAGCAAAGCGCCATTTATAAATAAATTACCGAATATAAGTCTAAATATTAGAAAAATAAGTTAAAACAGTAGTACAGGTTTATTGTCTTAACAGCTTTCGAGTTCTTTGAGGATGAAATAGCATGGATATATTGCTGGACTTCTTTTTCAAAAACTATAAATATGAGATATTGACGAATATATCTACTACGATCAATATGAGATTTAGCAGGCAATAAAAAAAAACATGAATAATAAAGTGCTCATCGTATTTGCCTTTTTTATATTATAGAAAAAAAACCTTGAAGAATAGAAAGAAATCTGAGAGCAAGTTACAGTTTATAAACTTAGAAAATGTAATCCAAAATAATTATGTATGAGGACAATTCCAAAATATATGAAGAGCAGATTCATTAGGGGCACCACTAAAGGAACTGCTCACTTGTCTCACTTGAATCTCTTTAAGTATGCTTTAGCTGGATACAATCTATGCATACGTTTAAATGAAATTTCTTTATTTGTTATATATATTTCAGCGGCAGTGTCCACGCTTTTTTTTCCAATCAGTGATCAACACATTTCTCGCTTTAAGGCATTACACGTGTCTATAAAGAAAAACACTTCCTAAATATTATAGCTAGTTGACGGAGATAAACAGACTTTTTACTTCCGGCAACTGCTTTGACGTCACCAGCCTGCGCCGTCCTATTGGTCCGTCAGGTTCCCATGATGCTCTACGCGTGTCCACGTCCCCTCTGACGAGTGTGTCCGGTGATGGATGAAGTCGAGGTGGCAGAAATCAGCAACAGCGAACCAAAACAAAGCGGATTTCTTATTCTCTGGTAACAGGGACGGTGTGGTCACGCAGCCCGGGTCATTTCTACACACTCCCTGCCTGCTTCTGGTTCTTATTTCGGCGCTCTAAGCGGATAGTTCTGGATTAACGAGTCGGTTTGCATGAACACCCAGTTTCCGGTCTGTTGCAGCGATTTTCTATCCTGCTGATAAGAACGATAACAGAGCTCGAAACACCAAACTCGCGATCTGATCGTGGCTTGGGTTCATGGTGTCCATGTGAACCTCCGTTCCTAGGCGGTGTAAGTGTGTGTCTAAGTGTGTGCCGCTGTCATGGCGTCTTGGTTGGGGGGTTTGGGTTCAGGCCTGGGGCAGTCTCTCGGTCAGGTCGGAGGAAGTTTATCCTCTTTCACTGGTCAAATCTCCAGTTTCACCAAAGACATCCTACTGGAAGGAGCAGAAGAAGTCGGAGGTAAGTTATAAAGCTGAACTACCATATGGAAGCCATATTGAATTCGTATTGTTAGGGTAAAAGAGCACGATGGTGATAATGACCATGATAATGATTTGGATTTAAGCCACGCCCCCTGCTCAGAGCTGAGCGATATCACCGAGGCCTGTCATTATTGCGGTATTTTCGGTATTATCACTAGTTCTGCTTATTTTCAGGTGTTTCAACCCAACCGCGTGGTGTCAAAGTGATGTTTTTGATTAATTTCATTATAATAATGCGCCTACCTTCGACCTGTTTGTAGAACCCACCAAGTGCAAATTCCTTTGATATAAAAAAAAGGTTTCAAAGTTCTGACACAGGAGACTCCTTTCATATTTGGTGAACATATGTCTCCTTACAGAAAAACGACCACGAGTAATCAACAAGCAGTTGTATAGCTAATACTGGATCACTGAAACGCATTTGAATAACTGTGTGATGTCATAGAAGAAGAATAGAAGAAGAAGAAGAATAGCCTTTATTTGTCACATATACATTACAGCACAGTGAAATTTTGTTCTTCGCATATCCTAGCTTGCTTAGAAGCTGGGGTCAGAGTGCAGGGTCAGCTATACGGTGCCCCTGGAACACGGAGGGTTAAGAGCCTTGCTCAAGGGCCCAAGAGTGGCAGCTTAGTGATATCGGGGCTTGAACCCCCGACCTTCCGATCAGTAACCCGCGCCTTAACCACAGGAGCTACCACTCCATGTCATAATAACATTGTCACTCACGATAAAATGTGATATCATTAGACGACTGAAATCTCAGGATATTCTTGCAAGTGCTGATAGTTTTTGTTGTCATGTGGATTTCAGAGCTGTGTAAAGGTGTGTGTTGACTGAAGGCTTGTGTCCAGCACAAACTGAGAACTTTGATCAGAGCTTCCAGCAAAGCAGAAAAACACACACACACAGATAGTGATTTAATGTCCTGCTGTGTAGATTGTTTGTGTCCACACACACACACACACACACACACACACACACACACACACACACACATATCATCTTCTTCTTCTTCTTCGGCTTCTCTAATTCTCTTCTCTAATCAGCGGATCATCCATCTCCATACCCCCCTGTCCTCTACATACCCCCTGTTCTCTACATCTGCCTCTTTCGCCCCCAACTACCTGCATGTCTTCCCTCACCACATTCATAAACCTCCTCCTTGGCCTTCCTTCTTTTCCACCTTCCTGGTGGCTCCATCCTCAGCATTCTTCTACCGATATACCCTATGTTCCTTCTCTGCACATGTCCAAACCATCTCAATCTCGCCTCCCTCACCTTGACCCCAAAACATCCTACATGCACTGTCCCTCTAATAAACTATTTTCTAATCTTGTCCATCGTCGTCACTCCCAACGAAAACCTTAACATCTTCAGCTCTGCTACCTCCAGCGCCACCTCCTGTCTTTTACTCAATGCCACTGTCTCTAATCCATACAACATCGCAGCTCTCACCACAGTAATATAAACTTTCCCTTTCACTCTTGCAGATACTCTTCTATCACAAATCACACACATATATGTTTTAAAATATCTATTACAGTTTTTATTATTATTGTTGCACAATTTCTTGGACAACAATAACAAATTTACAAATTTATGAATGAAACATCTGTATTATAAAAAACGAAGCCATAATTAATTAAATAAATGAATCTTCAGTAAATAAATCTTCAGTAAATCAGCCAAAATGTTTATTCCTTCATCGCATGCAATGTATTACTCATTACATCATTTTATATATATATATATATATATATATATATATATATATATATATATATATATATATATATATATATATATTTATTTTTTTTTTTTGTTTGTTTGTTTTTGTTTGTTTGTTTGTTTGTTTGTTTTTTCAGAAGTTATATATTTATTGTAGTTTGATAAACAGGGACTCATCAGGGTGTGTGATTTGTGAGTCTTTCAGATTTTCAGAATGTCTAGTGCTTTAAGATCCTGGTCAGGTTCTACCTTTTATTGTGCTTGGATTTGGAAGCTTAGTTTTCACACACACACACACACACACACACACACACCCACACTAACTAGGCTACCAGTCAGTTACATCCACAGAAAGTTATTCTATGATGAGGTAAAATGCTTGAGTTGATTGTTTCAGTCAGGTTCTTTTGGACACAGCTTGTGTAGTACTTAATATTATTCCCCATCGGTCTTGAGTGAACTGTAACAATGCAGTTGCCTGGAAGAGGAAATAATTGAAAGATTTCTTTCTGTCAGGGATTTCACACAAGTGTTTTATCTCTCGACCCTGGTCTTTTAGAACGCTTCTAAGACTTAATTACTCCTGCAGAGTGTCTGTCACAGACAAGATCGCAATCAGCAGCTCAGACCCTCACAGCGAGCGGACTATATTTCCAAGCTCTTGGTTATTAATTGAGTGCAAATCGGTGAGCAGTTCAATTCAACACCGAAAGAAAAATATTGTTTTTTTACTTGATGTGGAACAATCTTACTTTGCGCATGTTTGAGGGGACAAAAGACTAAGACTCATTAGATATGTTAGTCTTTTTATACAGCTGTTGATGTGAACGTTGGTGTTATTTAAAGCCCTGCTTGGATGCAACAGCTGAAATGCCTGTGCAGGGTGAAGCACAGATGCAAACTTGCCATGACAAAAATTCATTTGAAATTTACGCTTTAATTCCGTAATTTAATGATGATAATAATAAAAAAAAAAAAACACTTAATCATGTGCATGTCAGAATAATTTTTTAATCATCCATAACCACATAATAATTTGTAGAAGTTATATTTGTAATTTCCACCTGATTTATATTTATTGATATGACGTAACTTTGTATGTTCCATAAGATTGCGTCAAAAATTCCCTTTTCAACATAATAAATTGTAATTGTATAATTTCTACCCATAGTGATTGAAATAAATTCCTGAAATGTGTGTGACTGCGTTGTAGATGCTGCCACCGAGCTGCACGTGTCTAACTCGAAGCTGCAGGAGCTGGATTCGGCTTTCGCTGCACAGAAATCCGAGGTGTGTTTTCTTCCTCATTCAAAAACCGCATACCTTTCACATCCTCCCACAATGCAATCAGTCGCTCAAGCTTGTTCTGTGAGCTTTCTGACCTCTCGGGGCTCCTGGAGAAACTTTAACTTGTAGAAAAACAATGTATTGACTTGGTTTTAAGTTTAGTAGTGACCTTGTTTGGTGATACATTAGCAGTTCTTAAACTGTCCCTGAGATTAAATACAACATGGAGTGGAGTTACCAATGTTAATGTGAGGTGCATGTAAGCTGTTCTCTTTCTGTGACTCTCTGAATGCTCTCTCTCACTCTTTCCCTGTCTAAACGCTAAAGTATGAACGCTTGAGGAGAATAAACGGCGAGCTCGAGGAGAAGTTGGAGGCAGCGGAGATCCAGATCAAACAGCAGTCTCTGGAGTACAGGACTATTCTTCAGCAGAAAGAGGTAAATTCCTCCTTCATGCTGAGCTAATTTTCATGTGTCCCAAAGCAAAGTCAGTACTCAAGCTGATCCCTTTTGTGTGTGTTTGTGTGTGTTTCCAGGTGGACATCAGCCACCTAAAAGCCCGCCAAAACAGTCTACAAGAAGAAGTCCAGAAGCTCCGGCTCTCAGCCCACGATGTCTCGTCTTCCACTTCCGACTCCGCCGTGCTTCCGGTTACGACCGTCGCCACCACAACAAGCTCCTCCTCCTCTTTCTTGTCCCGCCCCTCGGCTGGACATCACGGATTCCACAGCGACGAGGTGGACCTGAGCGATGTCTTGTGGTCTCAGCAGGAAATCAACCGGCTATCCCATGAGGTGCAGCGACTCGAGGCGGACGTTGCTCACTGGAGGAGAGTGGCCCAGGTCGCCTTACTCAGCCAGAGTAACACACATTACACTACTTAACCTTTATAATGCAGTTCTTTGATGATAATTTTTTGTGTATATTTATATAAAACAGGCATCAAAAGTGTCAGGAGCAGAAAAAGGTGACCATGGGGAAATCCTGAAGCTGCAGAGAACTATCAAAGTGAGTTTATCTCCTCTCTTCTCAGGTTTCTCACTGGGACGAGTTCTTTTGTAGGATAAGTGAGGAATAATGCACTGTGTCATGCTGTAACAGACCCAGGGTTCTTTTGGATTTTCATTTTGGAAAAGTCTGAAAAAGTATGGAATTTGAGTTGAGTGATTTCTAGGTCTGGATTAGTCTGAGAAAAATACGAACACAGAGTATTGAAAAATGTTTGTGTTTTCAAATTATTCCAGTATTCAGTTTTCTTAAAAATAAAATTAAGAATTTGTAAAAATATTTTTTATAAATCAAAGGTAAAATGCTCTTTCAATCGGTTCTTAAAAGTTGCTCATCCGCACTGAAGCGTCCGAAAATGCTTACACCCCTGTTCTGTGCATTTCCGCTTGACAAAAAAAATGGTAATCGTTTTCAAAAGCCTGCTTTTTTAATGTCCACGCCGTAAGCCGAAATCGGCAATTTTCAAATGTATCCGCTACGGAGAACGTTTTCAAAAAGCTACGTTTTCTTTGACTGATCTACTGTCTCACAATTTTCACAATACCTTTTCACAATTTATTCTTATAAATCTCAGATATTGAATTTTGGGTTTTCAATATCTGTAAGCCATAATCATCAAAATTAAAAGAAATAAACACTTGAAATACATCAGTCTGTATGTGTTGAATCTATATAATATACCAGTTTCACTTTCTGTATTAAATTACTTAAATAAATCAACTTTTTAATGATATTTTAATTTATTGAGATGCGCCTGAGTGTATATACAGTATACTGTATCTCACAAAAGTAACATTTCAGCAACAATTTTAGTAGATCTTCTCAAGGGACACTGCTATAGAAATGAAACTTGTATATATGTTATAGTAGTCAGTGTGCAGTTTGTAAAGCAGTACAGATTTACTGTCCTCTAAAAAATAACTCAACATGCAGCCATTATTGTCGAAACAACTGGCAACAAAAGTGAGTACACCCTAAGTGTATGTCGCTTAAGCATGCAAAGCCACATGTCCTATTCATCTTGTTCATGTTTTTGCTTGACAGGTTCATACAAATCTTGTATTAGAGCAGTTTTTGAGTACAGTTAGATCTCTGGATGTTCAAAATGGCACTTCATAGCAAAGAAAACTCTGAGGATTTGATAATTTAAATTGTTGCTCTCCACAAAGAATCCCAGGTTATAAGAAGATCTGTAACACCCTTAAACTGAGTTACAGTACAGTGGCCAGGGTCCTACAGAGTTTTTCTAAGACGGGTTTCTCTCGGAACAGGCATCACAAGGGTCACAAATCCTCAGAGAGTTCTTTGCATGTTGAACATCTACTGGTCAGTATGAGAAAATTGTACCACATAATCTGCTCTAATACAAGATGCACAACTTTGTATGGTCCTATCAAGCAGACAAAAACATGAACATGATGAATAGGACGTGGCTTTTTGCATGGTTAAGCGACACACACGATGAACACGTGGGTGGTGTGATGAAGCCGTAGTTACCGTTCCCCACCGCCATTGATCTTTCACGTTTCAGAAGCTTTAAACTCCTCTGTCCTGAGGACTGTCAGAAAAATTCAAAGCACTGACACTGGAGACTCCATCTAAAACTCTTGAATAAATCTTCTCGTCGAAAACTCTACGCCATATAAACGATTAAACGAGGGATTTTTTTGTACTATAGAATTGTCATTCATAGAAACCTGTGAGTTGCCTTGTTTAAATGAATACTTTCTGACCAATCAGAGCGCACTTTAGCACTTTGGTACATTTGTCACATAAAGTGATTCTAATTTTATAAACACCTTCTGAACCGATTAGGAGCTGCGAGAGGAAATGGGCCGTGAGGTCGACGAGCATCAGCACGAGCTGGCAGCGCTGCAGGACGCTCATCGGCAAAAAATGGCAGACATGGCAAAGCGGCACAGAGACGAGCTGGCAGAGTACGAAGAGAGGATCGAGGAGCTGGAGGAACAGATTCAGAGTGGTGAAGGTGACTTTTTTTTTTCTTTTCTTTTTTTTCTTTCAAGACCAAACATTTGGTTAAAATTGTTCTTTTGCTCAGGAACCACTTCTATGCTCCAAACTTCAGCAGCAGCACCTCCAGCGGAATCCTCCAAACTCGAGGAGCTGCAGGCCACGATTCGCTCCTTCGTGAGGAAGCGGAGCTTCAGAACGCAAAGTGCAGTGAGCTAGCGGCGACTCTCAAGGAGGCCCTGCGGCAGGGGGCGGAGCTTCAGCAAGAGAAAGAGGAGGCGAAGGCGGAAAACTCCGAACTTCTGCAGAACTACACTCGCCTCCAGAACTCTGTTAGTGAACTTCAGTCTCGGGTTCAGGAGCAGGAAAGCAAAGCGATGGCCAAAGCACAGCACGATGGCGAGATACACACGCTGAGGAAAGCACTCGCAGGTGATCCTCGCAGTTTTATCAGCTTTATTGCAGCTGGAGATTTGAATTAAAATTTCATGCTTAGTTAAGAGAATCAATCATCATTACTGCTACGGGGTCAGATATGGAATGAATAAATATCAAGGTGTAATGTAAGGTGTAGCTCTTTTTTATACTGAATTTAGGAAAGTGTGGGTTACATTATTTAGATGACCAATTGTACCCATTTGTAGATGCTGAAAAAGAGGTTTCCAGGTTGAGATCTCTCACGGAAGTAAGCCTGAGTTTCGTGTTTTATTTTTTATTTTTTTTATAAATTTTTTTTTAGCAATAGCAAAATATATGTATTTTATTTTATCCACTTATTAATATTTTAAATGTTGTTGTTTTTATTTTATTTTTATTTTTTTAGTTAAATCCGAGTGCGGAGGTTGAGCATGCGGACATTTTGGAGCTCAACACAGTCATCAATGCTCTCAGAGCAGAAAAAGAAGAAATAGAGAAAGAGAAGGTAGTAATTATAACTGGTGATATGTCAGAGTCAGTAAAAGTTTACCGGAAATTTCTTGTTTTTTCCACGTTTTCTAACGCTTACTAAGAAGCACTGTTCTAAACGGTGGTTCAGACGTTAATAACGCAATCATTAAAACTTTATTTTGGAATAAAAATGAATATTTTTTTTATGCTATATTACTGTCATTATTGAATAATTTGATAGAGATGATTATTATTTTAATTTTAGTTCTATTTTTAACATGCTGCTGTGTTCCGTCTCCCTGATCAGTCAGCGATGGTGGAGAAACTCCAGCAAGCTGAGAACCTGGTCACATTGAGTGAAGCTGAAAGCTCAGAGGACCTTCAGCTCGAAGTTATGGACTTAAAGAACCAGCTTGAGCAGAGAGAGGAAGCTTTAAAGCGAGCGCATGTCAGCATGGACACACTCACAGCAGAGCTGGAGGAACTCGACCGGCAGAACCAGGAGGCCACACAGGTTCGTCTTGTACTGCGACAGTGATGAATGTAGTGTAAATTCTAAACACATGCGACACTGCTCTGTTAGCTTTTTCATTTTATTACATGCTTCATGCACTCTTATGGACTTCCTCAGGGTTCTTGCACAGCACTAGAAAAATATGGGTTCTAGTTTCTTATATAATGTACATTCTAATGCAGTTCAGCTTTCAAATCTGATCTTCTCTTAGTACAAGATATTCTGCAATTGACACTGGGCATTCTGACAGTAGTTGTATATTATTCTAGATCTTCAGTTGTCTGTTTCATTGTAGAACTGAAGTGGGCATTGTATTTACACGAATGCTATTGTGGGTGTTCTAACAGTAGATGTACTACTGGAACCACAAAGGGCGTCTGTGGGCATTCTAACAATTCTGCACATGCATTTTCTAACTAAATAATAATATTCTAGAACCAGAGAGAACTTTCAAGCAATTGTTGCCTATTATGTGTTAGAACCGCAGTAGGTGTTCCAGAAGTAGTCTATTATATTGTAGAATTTTGTAGATCAACACTGGGTACATGCATGAAGTTTAACGTATGCCTTATAACTCTAGTTGTGCAATACATTGTAGAATCACACTGATTTAGTAATCGTATGAAAACGTTTTAATTCACCTTCTCTTCTCCAGCATCTCATTGCTATGAAAGATTTACTCGCTACACAGAAGTCTCAGGCTGAAGCTGAAGTTAGCCGTCTAAAATCAGAGCTTGCCCTTTGCTCAGTCAAAAAGAGACGCTTCATCAGGAGTCAGAGGCTCAGAAGGAGAAACTCAGCCAAAGTGCCTTTACCCTTAATGACCTACACATGGGCAAACAGCAGCTGGAGGCCACGATGCGAGAGCTGAGGGACAAATTGAAGAAGTCTCAGGAGCTTGGCAAAGAGGCACGCATGGAGGCCTCCGACCTGAAGAAGCTGCTGCAGGAACGAGAGACTCAGCTGGATGCTCTTCGTGAGGAGCTGAGTCGAGCAGGGGAGCGGGGGGATGAAGTAAAAGGTCAAATGAAAGTTCTGGTAGAGAAGGAGAAAGAACTCCAGGATGTGAGAAGAGAGCTGGCTGAATTGAAAGTCTTAAATGAAAAAGTGTCATCCGAGGATTTCGAGTTGAAGATCGAGAACAGGAAGTTGAAAGAAGAACGCATTCAGGTTCTTGAGAAAGTAGAGAATTTGGATAGACAGATACAGGATGGCCAGGCTTCTCTCAGCAGAGTAGTTTTGGAGAAAGACACTCGCATTGAGGCCTTGAAACTAGAGAAGAACCAGCTAGAAGATGAGCTGAGTAAAGCAGAGAACCGCCTTTTGGATCAGACCAAGCAGTACCAGCAAACCATCGAGAATCTGACTAGAGCACGATCCTTGGATGCCTCTGCATTGCAGATGGAACACGAACGTACCGTGAAGCTAAACCAGGAAAAGGACCTGACGATCGCCTCGCTAAAGCGTGAGATGGAGCAGATGGTGGCCGACCACAAAGACACCAGTGAGATGTTGGACATCACCGTGGCTGGACAAAAGCAACTCACTGAGCTTTTACAGGAGAAGGATGCTTTCGCTGCCTCATTAAAGGCACAAACTGATGAAGCGATGAAGGATTTGGAGGCCACAGTCTCACAGGCGAAGCAAGAAAGTGATGCATTAAGGAAATTGGTGGAGGAGAAGGACAAGCAAATAGGGGCCACGAAAGAAAAGTGCAGTCACCTTAGGGAGGAAATTGACCGCCTGAAGGATCAGCAAAGTAGACCTCAGCCAATGTCTGAACCAAGGACGCTGGACGTAATTACCGAGCTGGAAACTGAAGTTTCACAGCTGAAGCTGCTAGAGACAGATTTGAGGAAGAGGCAAGGACACTAAGGGCAACATTAGAACAACTACGGGAATCGCATATACAATCGCAGCATACTTTACAGGTGCACCAGAGCGAATTAGAGCAGGCTCGGTCAAGACATGAGCAAAGCACCCTCAACTACGACAAACTGATCAGTGCCAAGGACGAGGAGATTTCAAGGCTGCGGGAAGAGATGGAGAAACTCAGCTCACAAAGTCAACACACAACTGTGGAAATTCTTCAAGAGGACAAGACTTGTTCCCTCAGTGGTGAGAATGGCAACGAGAAGCATGACTTGTCAAAGGTGGAGTTTGAAAAACTCGTGAAGGGCATCAAGGAGAAAGAGACTGAGATTATCCAGCTAAATGAGAAGAACCTCTCTTTGACCAAACAGCTTGATCAGCTTGTGGTGTCTCGCGATGAACTTGGAAAACTTTCTCAAATCGTGCTTCAGAAGGAACTCGAAATCCAAGCGCTCCATGCCCGGGTTTCAGGTGGGTATAGCCAGGATGTGGTGTTGCTTCAGCAGCAGATGCAAGCGTATGCAGTCGAACGAGAACAAGTGCTAGCTGTACTAAATGAAAAGGCGCGAGAGAATAGCCACCTGCGTTCGGAATACCATCGCATCATGGAAATCATTGCGGCCAAGGAATCTGCTTTACTTAAGCTTCAACAAGAAAACCAGCGACTGTCCACCATGAGTGACCCTTCAGGAAGTCAGGAGATGTTCCGAGAGACCATACAGAACTTGTCCCGAATCATTCGCGAGAAGGATATTGAAATCGATGCTCTGACTCAGAAATGCCAGACGTTGGTCACTGTCCTTCAGTCTTCTGGAGCAGACTCTGGAAGCGGTGGTTCAGGCGGTGTGAGCAGCAATCAATTCGAAGAGCTTTTGCATGAAAGAGACAACCTCAAGCAGCAGGTCAAGAAAATGGATGAGTGGAAGCAACAGGTGATAACAACTGTGAAGAACATGCAACACGAATCCGCCCAGCTTCAGGACGAGCTTCTGAAACTGCAAGGCCAGGTGTCTGCTGACAGCGACTGCAGCTCCAAACTTTCGGTCGACTACTCCAGACTCATACAGAGCTACGAGCAGAAGGAGAAAAGGCTGGGCAGTTTGAGTCAGGAACTCGCCCATGTACAGCAGACCATCAGCCAGCTTAGTACCACTAAAGATGTCCTGCTTGGAAAGCTTGACAGTGTTTCTCAGGTTCCAGACTTTTCCGCACAGTCTGTGGAAACTGTAGAACATCAGGTTGCCCAGGAGGCACCACCAAAACTACCAGTTTTTCAAGATGAGAACTTGTGGCAAGAACTGGAAACGTTAAAAAGGGCGTTAATTGAGAAGGAAAATATGTTGAAAACGCTTCAGGAGAATAACCATCGCTTGTCAAATTCGGCATCTTTGTCAGAAAGTGAGCAACGAGGCCATGCTGAGGAGCTCAGGCAAGCACGGGAGAGAATTGAGACCCTGCAGGGGTCTCTCAGGGAAAAAGATCTGCTTATCAAGACCAAAGGAGACCAACTGCACCAAGTGAGTTGAGCATGCATACTCATACTTATTTAAGCGAATTACATCTCGCATCCCAACCATAACAATATAAAAACTGTTTAAAACGTTTATCAGGTGGTGGTTTCTAGAAACCAATGTTTGCTCAGAACAAACAAGCCTCATTCCTTAGAGCATTTTCTGCCCACAAAACATTCAAGTGTTCAGTTTTTCATGTGTTTATAACCTTTTTTTAAAAATCTGTGGTAAATTAGGCAAAATGCAAAAAAATGTGATTGTTAATGCTATTGCATGAGATGGCCACTAGAGGCATTCTCTGCGTTCGTATATTATTTTTACTTTCTCTCATGTTGTACAGGTAAGCGAAATGTTGCGCAACCGTGAAAACGATAATGAGGTCCTAAAACAGGCTGTCATGAACCTGAAGGAGCGAGCACTGATCTTTGAGCTGGACGTCAAGAAGCTAAAGGAGGAGAACGAAGCCGTGACGGTGAAATCACGAGAGAAAGAGACAGAGTTTCGAGCTTTACAGGAGACTAACATGCAGGTGTCGCTGATGCTGCGGGAGCGAGAGTTTGAGTGTAGCACCATCACTGAGAAGGCTGCGGCCATTGAGAAGCTGCTCAAAGATAGAGAACAGGTGAGTGGGAACGTTCGGGTGTGTACTTTTCTTCTTCTTCTTCTTCTTCTTCTACTTCTTCTACTTCTTCTACTTCTTATTTTAACATAAATAATTTTCAGGGAAAGACCGGAGAGCTGAACCAGCTGCTGAATGAGGTCAAGTCCATGCAGGAGAAAGCACTGGCTTTCCAGCAGGAGCGAGACCAAGTAATGCTGGCTCTTAAACAGAAGCAGATGGAGACTTCTGCCCTACAGAGTGAGGTCAGACTCCATCAAATGAACACTACCAAGTGACAATTCGTTTGAATCCTTCTTTTATAAAGTCTTACTTTTTCTTCTTTATATCTCACACTATAGCTACAGCACACTCATGATAAAGAGCAGAGGCAGAAGCTGGAGTTGGAGCGTCTCCGCAACCATCTGCTGGAGATCGAGGACTCGTACACGCGGGAGGCGCTCACGGCAGAGGACCGGGAAAGCGAGCTCAGACGCAGGGTGGCGATGTTGGATGAGAGACTGGCGTCGTCCTCCAGTGCCGTAGAGAGCGCCAGGTTCGAGAGTTCCTCCTTTGTCTACTCATGATGTCATGGCTGCTATGATTTCGGAAAACTATTGCAAGATTATATAAATGCATTTTAAATTGTGTGTAGTCAACAGGCCAGTCTGCAGGTGGAGTCTCTTCAAGAGCAGTTGAACGTCATGGCCAGGCAGAGGGACGAGGCTTTTCTTCAACTCCATGCAGCTCAGGAACAAATAAACCAATATGCAGTGTCCCTGTCAAACCTGCAGATGGTGCTAGAACAGTTCCAGCAAGGCAAGACAGACACACACACACACACACACACACACACACACACACACACACACACACACACAGACACAATCCTCATTATCATCCTCTTTCTCGATTTTCCTTCTTCTTTTTGCATCACATCATATAGACATTGAGGATAATCGATGTAGATATTTAGGAAATCTAATAGCTTATAGTTTCATAACAATGATTCCTGGAATCAGTCGTTTCCACTCAGACTTTCAAGAATAAGTGCTGTCAGAATTTAATGATGTGCTTCTGAAAATGTTTGTACACTAGAGGAGAAAGCCATGTATTCGGCAGAACTAGAGAAACACAAGAAACAGAAGGAGGAGTGGAAGAGGAAAGCGGACATGCTGGAGGATAAAGTCTCTGCCATGCAGGTAATATAACTACAAACAAAAGCTTGTGCTTTAAACCAGATTTATTATTATTGGGAATGTGGGTGAAATTGCGATTTGTGGGTGAAGTTGTTTTTAGAGGTCGACTGATTCATTGGTTATGTCGTTAGTTTGTTTCTGGAAATATTAGCCATCGACAAAAATTCGTGGCGATAATTTTTCTGGGTTGCGTCTGCGCTGGAGCATCGGAGAAAGCCTGCTGTCGTTATACAGTAAAACAGCGGCCTCTAAAGGCGAATCACTGACAGCACGTGCTGTTTGAGTCTGCTTGCTGTACCTTAAATGAAAAAGAAAAATAATTTAATAAAAAAATTTATTAGTAAATCATGGTCAATAAAAACAAAACTTCTAAAGCATTTATTAACTTTAGTTAATGTTACAAATGGAATCTTACTGTAAAGTGTTGCCATTTCACTAAATCCAAATAGTCATGCTTAAATTGGGCATCTTTAAATGTAATTTTTTAATCAGTTATTTTTATTTTACATGGGGTGTTATGTTTGTTTTTTAATCCAGTACTATCGGTTGATTAATCGGTTATCGGGTTATCAGTAAAATCCACTAGTCTAGTTGTTTTGTCTTCCCTGTAACTTTTGAATTTTAACTTTGCTTGTTCACTCATTTTATCCCTATTCAACTAGTGTGTTTAATTAAAAACATGCTGTGCCTTTAGCGAACATAAAAATCTGGCTTCAGTGAATTTCTTGGACCAAAATCCTTTTCTCTGAAAACGTTCCTAGCTCTGTGTTCAAATACAGCTGACTTTCAGAAATGAAAGAACAGCCATAGGTTCATATATTCCTGGCTTTTTATTTTTCCGCCTGCGACGTCATTGACCTGCATGTCATCGCTCCACTTTTTTTTTTTTCTTTGTGTGTAACACTGTGTTTCTGTGTGTTGTGCAGCTGAATCTGGACGAGGCGAACGGCGCATTAGAGTCGGCTTCCCGTCTCACTGACCAGCTTGACCTGAAGGAGGAGCAGATCGAGGAGCTGAAGAAACAGGGTGAGAGCTGATTTATAGCAGCGCCAGATCAGTACACCACAGCTAAAACTAAAAGTTTCCATCATTCTATTTCTTTTTTTAAGGTAAAGCTTAATAGTGAAGTTAGACGATGCAACTGACTTATATTGTGGATTATGAAACGTATTTTCTTAAAGACAGCCCCAGACAAAGAGCGGCATCAGTGTGTGATTTACACCAGGGATTAGTAATGATTTGTTTTTCATTTCCAGCTCCGGCGTTCCATGTAGCTCTCTTTTAGTTGGAAACCAAAACTAAAAGCACTTTCAAAAATGTACATTTAACAAGTATGTCAGATAAATAAATAAAAAAAATTAAATAAAATAAAATAAAATATATATATATATATATATATATATATATATATATATATATATATATATATATATATATATATATATATATATATATATAGTATAAAACACACACACACACACACACACACACACACACACACACACAGCTGGCCTGTGAGAAGGTTGGGACCCCAGCCCCAGACTTCCTTTAGGCAGACTAGGCCACCAGTCTCCAACCTTCTCACAGGCCAGCTGGTGTGTGTGTGTGTGTGTGTGTGTGTGTGTGTGTGTGTGTATATATATATATATATATATATATATATATATATATATATATGCATGCAGGAAGTTATGAATTCTGGCATTTATGTTTAAGTTACACTTTCTGAAAACCACATGGGAAAGGAAGAACATTATCAATCGGGAAGTGGTAGCTCAATGGTTGAAGTTTTGGATTACTGATCAGAATTTTGTAGGTTGAGCTTTTGATCAAAGGTTTTAACCTTCTCTACTCCAGGAGCATGATCATGACCCTGCATTCTGACCATAGCTTCATGTACATGTTCTTTCTCTCTTTCTTTCGTTTTTCTTTCGTTCTTTCTTTCGTTCTTTCTTTCGTTCTTTCTGCCTGTCTGCCTGTCTGTCTGTCTGTCTGTCTGTCTGTCTGTCTGTCTGTCTGTCTGTCTGTCCGTCCGTCTGTCTGTCGTCAGGTGTCCTCACATTACTGTCCTCCCTCTAACAATTTATAGCGATAATTTTATTTCTTTCCCATAAAAATTTAAATAAATAGTATAAAATTATTATTTTGTCAGTTTTTATATGACTGATTGTCAGTTACATGTGTACATGTTATTCATAGATTAAATAAAAGAAGGAATTTTTTCCCCAGATATTTTGCTGGGGAAAAAGATGTGGAGATATTTCTCACATTTCAGTAAATGTTACATGTGGACAATATTTAGAATGTTGTGGGTTAATTTCTCATCAACTTTGACAGACTTTTTTTTTTTTTTTTTGGCACTTTATTTATTAATACACTTTTTTTCTTTTTTTCAATTCGAAATAGTTATGCTATTGTTTTCAGCACATTTGATAGTTCAGAAGAATGATCACCTATTACAAATATATATTCAGAATAGAAGTTTGTAATTAAGTCTGTATGTAAGTGTGTGTGAGTGTGTGGTGTATTTGCATAAAAAAAATCACGTCATTACATCACAAACTCAGACCGTGTCACACCATTACCACTGTTTTTATAGCAAATATTCAAACACACACACAACCCCTTTGTGTTAAATATCCAGACTGTGGATATTTATGATATCACACACACAGACATTGTGAGCGCTCCAGACATTTGTTAGGTAATCGTTTGCTTTATAAATAACTTTTTGAAAGGCTGTAGTTAGGCTCTTATGGATGCGATGACATATTTTCCTCACCATGACCAAAAACAGCCAACTCACGAGTGTGTGTGTGTGATTGTGTTGCAGTGGAAATGAGACAGGAGATGCTGGATGAAGCCCAGCACAAACTGACCGAACTTCTCAACAGCACTGAAGGCAAAGTGGACAAGTAAGCAAGCAAAGAAAGAAAGAAAAAACACACGTGAAAAATCAGATCTCCCCAAAAACATAAATAAAATTCCTTCCATGACGTGAATCCTGTTTATAAAGATGATGTCTGTTTTTCTCGCTTTCGCAGAGTGCTAATGAGGAATCTGTTTCTCGGTTATTTCCACACGCCGAGAAACAAACGCGCCGAGGTGCTGAGACTTATGGGTAATGTTGTTGGATTGGAACGGGATGAAGTCGACAAGGTGAGCGGACACGCCCTGTTTTTCTTGCTGTTCATCTTTTCACTCCCTTCCGCACTTCGTCTGCATTCCTTTCATTAATCTGTTTTTTTTTTCCTTTTTTTTCTTTACATTGGCTTATTTTTCATGCTTTCCCATCTCTCAGTCTAGCATACCATCTGCTCTTTAGAATTTAATATTCAATCTTTCTTTATATCGTGATATCGCAAAGTAAAGTAGCTAATCTAATCAAATTGATTGAATTCTCTATCCTGATTGGTCAGATGGTGTTAAGTTTTTATAGCAACCGCTAATCACAGGCATTTCTAAGGTGACTGAGAGCAATGCAATATATTTTATCTTCTAGATAGGATATTGAATGCGTATTGCAGCAATATGTCCTGGCTAGAGTCACTCACCGGTGGTGTTGCAGGACTCGCGTCTGACTCCGTGTTTGTTTTGGAATGCCCACTTTTTACAAGCCAATCAAATTCCAAAGAAAAATTGGAGAAATTCAAAGTCTTAAATGTTGCCCAAATATGCTCTGCTATAAGATCTTGCATGGGTTCTTTCCTTAGCAAGCCCACATTCCTCGGTGCTATGTTCATTTCTTTTCTACCAGTCACTCTTCATGTTCTCATCCATCTCCTGGTCTCCTTGGATTTGTTTGGCACTGCTTTTACACAGAGAACTTCTCTGGCTTTTCCTCCTTGAATACTCCGGGTTCGTGGGATATTAAAAAGGGTGGAGCTGATTGAAGAAGAAACGTATCACTTGGCAGTGCTGTGTGCTTTCACTGACCCCTTGTGTCTTCATCTGCACAACTGATATAAATCATGTATTTTGTTCTTGGAGGGATATTGCCTTTAACAGCCTCACAAATGTTATTCGAGAAAGGCCAAAAGAACTTGAGTCTGAAATTCTCAGGGTTGCGATAAACGCTCTGGTGTGCAGGTGGCTAGTGGGGGAAGTCTTGAACGAGCTCTTCAGATACTATATATGCTGTATATATACCTTGTTTGCAGGCATCTCATCTATGGTGTAGGGTCTTTAAAAACCAAGTGGCACCTTGAGTACCTGCTGCTAATTACATTCCTTATGTTTAAAAACACAGATACATGGCAAAATGGTAGTGTAAGTGGTAGGTCAATGGTTCTGGGTTTCAAGCCCCGACTGCCACTCTTGGGGCCCTTGAACAAGGCCCTTAACTCTCTGTGCCCCAGCTCTGACTCCAGATTTCTAACATCACTGTAACGTGAAGAAATAATTCACTGTGCTATAATGTACATGTGACAAGTAAAAAGCACCTTTACAGTGGTGGGAAATAATTATTTGATCCCCTGCTGATTTTGTCAGTTTACCCCCTTACAAACAAATGAACAGTCTAAAATCGGTTTATTTTAAAAGAGGAAGAACGAATATAAAAAAAAACAAACAGAAAAACTAAATTAATGTTATATATAAATTGATTTGTATTTGATCCCCTACCAACACCAAGAATTCTGACCACCACACACAAAAAATAGTTCTTTACCTTTAAGAAAGCACTCCTCATTTCAACTCATTATATGTATAAAAGACACCTGTCAGAATCGACCTCTTCCACTCAAACCTCTCCACCACCATTGGTAAGACCAAAGAGCTGTCGAAAGACATCAGGACAAGATTGTAGACTTGCACAAGGCTGACTCCTCACGGGATCAGTAAAGTATATCTAAGTCTGATTTGGGTCAAGATCAAATACTTATTTCACTCAATCAAATACAAATTAATTTATAATCTTTCTTTAATTTTTTTTAATTTATAAACCTACAATAACAATTCTAGTCTGTTAATTTCTTTGTAAGGTGGTAAACTTACAAAATCAACAGAGGATCAAATAATTATTTCCCCCACTGTATAAAGACAAGTAATGGCAACCGTAAGAACCATGAGAGCTGGAAACTTCTGCTATAACTTCTAAAGCAACATGGCTGCTGTAAACGAGGAAGAGATTAGCACCAGTCTGAGAGAGGAGTAAAGAAAGGGGATAATGTTGATCAGATGCTCAAAAACGCATGTGCATTGTCCAACTCTGCAGCTGTTTCAGCCAGCTGTGATCACTATGCACACTTATTCTTCTGATAAAGACTTTTTTTTATATAAAACACCAAATGTCTCCAAGTTCATCCCTGTTTTAATTTCTTGCCCCCCCTTTCTCTTTCTCTCCCCCTCCCTCTCCTGCCCCGTATCAGAATTTTTCCACTCTAAATGTCTGTGTTTTTGTCTGGAAAAATGTTCAGTGACCAGAAAAAAAACTCCTTCTCCTCCCCAGCGTTCTCGTTTACCCTTATTTTATTTTGCTCATCCATCTCTATGACATCCACGATTATATAGAAAGTCCCTATACACTAAATCATGCAATTGTATGAGGAGTTGGGTAATGAGTTGATGACCCTTTGACGTTCTGGCTTTTTCTGTTTAGATGTTGGAGGAGGAGGGGAGGAAGGGAGTCACAGGTTGGGTGTCGGGGTGGTTAGGAGGCAGCAGAGCGGTACAGAGCGTTCCCAACACACCCCAAAGACCCACCAGCACCCAAAACCTCAACGGGGTGAGTGTTTCTCTCTTTCACACATATACAAATACAAAAGAAAGGAAAATATTCATCACATTATTGCATAGAATTTTGTTAAACATTACCGTTGACATCTCCATACGCTGTAATGCCGAAGGTTTGTGGACACCTGGTCATAAGTATGGTGTGTGCTTTTTAAGCATCGCATTCCACATTCAAGGAAGATGTTGCACTAGATTTTATTATGTGCTTGTGGACATTTGTGTTCGTCAGCCACAAGGGTGTTAGTAAAGTCAGGTACTGATGTAGGTGATGTGAGGAGGACTGTACCCCAGGCCTCCTCACATCACCTACATCAGTACCTGACTTGACTCGCTTTGTGCACTGGGGCATTGCCATGCTGGAACAGGTTTGAGTTTCCAAGTTTAATTGAATGCAAAATTTTATTATACCGCATCCAAACACTCCTCCAGCGTTGTGGTAACAGTTTGGAGAAGAACCACACATGGCTAGAAAGGTCAGGTGTCCCAATACTTTTGTCCATATAGTGTACATCTAAAAACTCAATTTCAATAGAGATGCAGCTACAGCACTGTGTGATGGAGACCAAGATTTTACACTCTCACACTCGTGTTCTACTGTGTGTCTTGTGCAGTCTTTCTCCGAGATGTTTGTGAAGTTCTTGGAAGTGGAGTCCACTCCAGCTTCCCCCGCTCCCAAACTGCCTGTTTACGATATTAAGCCTCTGAGTGCGCCCCCATATGGCCGGAATGCTGCTGGGGCAACTGCAACAGGTACTATGATAATACACATTATGGAAATGGTTCCAGGATCGATATTGAGTGGGTTTTAGGGACACAGATTATTTTCTGGATCTCTTCCTTGCTTGTAGATTAGCTTACCTAAATATAGGTATAACTAGTAAAGGGTATAACTAGTGATTTGACTTTTTTTTTTCTCTGCAAGTGTGAGGAATGTTTGGGCAGATAAAAAGTAAAACGTTATTTTAATAAATAAAAATAGCTAACCTAGCTTTTTTTTACCTAGCGCAAAGTGCTACTTTTGTTTTTTGTGTAATTATCCAGGCTCCTCGGTCAGCGGGAAGCGCAGCACAGACTCAAACCCATTCCTGGCCCCTCGCTCAGCTGCCGTCCCTCTGTTAACGTCGGGCAGCGGGGGGGCCGCGAGTGGGCACCTGCTCATGAAGCCCATCTCGGACGCCCTTCCTACGTTCTCGCCTGTTCCGGTGGCAGCCGACGCCAGCGCTGGGGCGGTCCTTAAAGACCTGCTCAAACAGTGATTGCCCGACAATGCTGTCAATCAAAGCACTTTAGGAGACGCCTGGAGACGGAGCACTACAGCTGTTTCTCATTGATTCATTTAATAATTAGGAAACACCAGAAATACAGATGCTAAAAAAATTCCGGTCTGCAGTGCTGAAATGATTATACAAGGTGCTTTCTGAACCATTGGCATTTTATTGAATCATTCTGCAGCCTCTAATCAGAAGTGTCCTTTGGGGATTTGTTGTGAACAGCAGCAGTTCTGCGTTCACTTTTTATTATAGAGAAGAGTGTTTGTCTGATGAGAGACAGCCAGTTGGCTCGCACATGCCTGTCGGATTTATTAAGACCTTTTCGCCATCTGTAAAATCCATACAAATAGTGTTTTTCTTTTTTCCTTGATTTTTTTTTTTTCCCCCCTTGATTTTTTTTTTTTTTATTATTTAATTTATTTAAACCAAATACAATGCAAATTTTTCCCCCGTCTCAGTTACAGCAACGACTACCGTCCGATTACGGTCTGACAGTTAAATACTCTTATAATACTCTAACATTTGTGCTGTGTATATCTGCAATATTATAAATATGTACTTAGAAATGTAAATCTGAAGCATTGCTGGAAAAGTTCACAAATCAAAGAGGCAAAAGAGTGTGTACATATCGGTTTCTTATGGAAAAAAATGTTCTTGTGTAAATGTAGCTGTATATTATTACTGGCTAGCAGGGAACGGTTGGGAAGGTGTGTATTTTAATTTAACACCAAAAAATGCAAGAAATAAACTTCCACTTGTTTTTGCCCCTAAAAAAACTTTTATGGAACCTGCAGTTTAGCAGGTATTTGCTGGAATACTTGGGGTCTTGGGATTAATTTGTGAGAGTGTGATTTATTAATTTAAGGGTTGTGCAGGTTTTTAGTTTGGCATTTTTCTTTTCTTTTTTTTTTTTTTTTTTGAGGTTTCACATGAATCACACACAATATTTGTAATTGAATGCAGAAATAAAGATCTCTGCATATGCAAATGGGTGAAGAGTGTCAATTCCCACATCACAAGCACTATCTTAAACCTTGTTGGTGTTGCTTGCACTTATTTTCGTTTGTTTGTGCACCCCTGCTCATAGTATTCTCTTTTTAATGGTTTTGATGACTATTTTCCCTTTCACTAGAATTGTCAGGATTTTATGTTCATTCTGCTATGAGAGCATTAGTGTGGTCAGGTACTTGTATTGGGATGTTTAGGAGGCTCCCGCTCATTCAAAAGGTGTTTGATGGGGTTGAGTAGGGCTGGGTTATGTGCAGGACACTTGTTTTTCCTTCAGACTTTGGAGTCTTCAGGGGCGTTGTCATCCTAAAAAAGCTTCGGGTCTTTTAGTTCCAGGGAAGGTAAAATTGTAATTCAAACTCAAGCATTCTGTACAATCAGGGATGTGCACAGCAGTGGCCCAAAACCAAAAAAACAGCCTAAAGGGGGTGGGTGCTTGTTAACACAAATTATGCACGTTTTTATAAATGAAGACTGCTCAGTCGGTATTAATTTCAGACTTTATTGTAGATGTTTTGATAGAACATTTTTACAAATTATACATAAGCTATATACTGTTTTACATTTTGATGTTTACCTGTTCCTGTTCAATTGGTATTGAAATATCTTGCTAACTTCATCTGTTATAATTCACAATTATAAATTATTTCTAAGAATGTGACTCGTTTTTACAAGTTATCACTACATGAAAAAAAAAATGCTACCAAATGACCAAATCAGCGCATCAACCACTGACTGTAATGATGATTATGCATCTACCTGTTAATGCAACGACCTTTGGGAACTGTTGTTTTCACTCTCCAGTGTGTGGGCACACAGGTTGTGAGTGATGCTGAACTCGGAGTGGATAAGCGGAGCCAGTGGATCTTTACCGGAGCGATAACGGAGCATTAACATGGGGTGGGGGGTTGGGGTTGTGTGGTTGGCGATAGGGGCGAGCCAATGAGGGCAGAGGGACAGTCACTCTAGCCACCTGGCCACCAGTTCAGGGAAAAAACATGATCATGTTTCTTAAATGTAATGAAGGTGCACATACTTTAGACTATTGTTATAATTTCTAGATTAACAGCGCATTAAAATGGATTTGTACGACAAATGTTCAGCAGATGAATGTATATGCTGGGGGAAGTGGTAGCTCAGTGGTTAAGGCTCTGGGTTACTGACCAGAGGGTCATGGTTCATGCCCCAGAATTGCCAAGCTGGGACTGATGGGCCCTTAAGCAAGGCCCTTATCTCTCTGTGCTCCAGGGTGCTCTGACCCCAGCTACCTGAATTTTACTTTGCTGTAATGTATATGTGACAAGTAAAAAGCACCAATAATTTTTTTTTTAAATGCGTGAACTTCTTGATCTGATGAAGGAGTCTCTGGTGTCAGCACTTTGTAATAATCACACTTCACCCTGACATTAATTCATTTCCCAGAACAGCAGGTGACAGTATTTTTATTCCATATTTAACTTCTTACTACTGTTTCATTTATGTCCTGACTTCACCTGAATACTATATAAACCTTTAGCTTCAAAGCACCTGAAGAATTTGATGATTTTTTTTTTTCTCCCCTCATAACCAAAATAATAAAAGACCAGTACAAAAATGGTAATCAAACATGTGTGATCCTTAAATCCTATCATGCCTAATCCCCATATCAACATTCTTGTACAGCTCCATACTCTTGTCTGTGATGGTATTGATGGGTATTCAGGACAGCCCTGTGATGTCTGAGACATTTTATCTGGCTATGAACACAACTCTACCACCTGTTTCACTCTCACTCAGTGCTGACAAGCTTCTCAGGCAAATGTTCAGATTTTAATGCACAGTGTTTTATTGGCTTTAAGTGCACATCTGGTCTGTTCGGTTGCCAGATACCATTGAGCACAGAATGAGTCAGTACTGCTGAGAAAACAAACGATGGCAGGTGGAAGTTTTGCATATCATCGCATAAAAACACAGAAATAAGGATGTTTTCTTTTTTTCAGGAGGAAAAACCTGATCAAACTTTGTTCACTTTGGTTGTAAGAATGGTCAAAAATGTAATTCTTTTCTAGACCAGTATTCTGTCTCTTTTCATTATGTCAGTTCATTTGACAATTAGTGCATTAAGGATTTCTGATACATGCAGTCAAAATAACAAAATAGACACAATTAAATATCATTAATAAATATAATATATAATAATGATAAAGATATGTGAAATTAATATTAAATGATTTATATTATACTAATAAACAATGACAAAAGACTCAACAAATTTATTAAAAGCCTTAAAAGTGATTTATCTGTTATTATCTTAAGTTTCAAAAGAGACTCTGATTCAAAGCCTTGATTCTAAATGGCATAATTGAAATGTTACATCATTGACCTTTGTCTCTGGATGATTATGCCTGGCAGTATGAGATGTTTAAAGTCTGTCCTGAGCTTCTGGAACGAGACAAGAGCACATCTGCTTCTGGGTACGAACCGTAACCGGAGCCTGCAGCCTCGGTTCACTTCTGCTAAGCCGAACAAATGAATGCCTTTTCAGTGTGACATCTTTATCTTTAATAGCAGCGGAACAGAACTTAAAGAATGAAGGGAGTTTGAGGACGGAACGATTTTATAGCTGCTATAATGTAAGTGAGAACAGGAATTCACTTGTTTCAACTAAATTAAATGGGTGAAAGGTATAATGGCTTGTTCTGTGATGATAAATTAAATTGTAACTGTTAGCAACCTGCTGTTGTATAAAAAAAATAAAACATCTGTTTTATTTTTTAATTTCTAAATAACTATATTTTTTAATATGTACCCTCCAGCTTCAGTGTCTCACTGGATTTTTTTTACTGTGCTGCCCAGCCTTTGAAGAGGAGGGGCGGTCTGTGTTTGATAGAAGCCAGCTGGAAGGTAAAACTGGGCCAAACACCATTACAAGATGTGCATGTACTCCATGCAAGTGTTTATATATTCATATTTACATACAGTACATACGTAAACAGACATTCAAGTTTCCTCAAAAGGCCCTTTTAGACATGTGGAGGTGCGTGGGTCTTTTATTTAATGTTAAATGGGTTCAATCAAGAACATTTAGGAAGAACAAACCCAACATGCTTCAGACGTTCTGCACATCGATCCTCAGTGTTGCAGCCATTGAAGATCCCAGCACAGTTTTCGATCTGATTTGTTCCTGCAAAAGTGGCCGTGTTTTACAAAGAGTCGTGCAACTTTTGGGACTATTGGTCAAACTCCAAGAAAAATAAAGCGGCCCAATAGTCATAGTTTGGTGTCGTTCCTGAGAGTAATATTTTCAACATTTTTGTTTGGGTATTTCTTGTTCAGTTGTCTTATTTATTTTTATGTCACTAGTAGGAGGATTCTGCAGGATCCTCCTCTTTACTACTGCCTGCGGTGAGCGTAAACGAAACCAGGTGCTGGAATTTGGCGCATTTTGCGCACTCAGGCCCAACAGCACTAAAACTGAGCGCAGTGTGTGTGTGCGCGTGTGTGTGGGGTGTGTGTATGCGTGTGTGAGAGTGTGTGGGAGAGGGAAAGAGAGAGAGAGAGGAAAGAGAGGTCCTCACTTTTCCCCTGCTGGGAGCACAGTGCTGTCTGTCCGTGGTGAGTGGGGACCAACCACACTGACACTAACACACTTATTCAGAGGACGTGGCTGGGAGCTCCAACACAACCGAGAGGTTAGATGGCAGAATATTCAATTTGATCCCCTGCATGTGTTTTAGTTACTTTTATTTTTCTAAATGAGTTTTGTATCGACTTTATGCTAAACATTGCACTTTTTGCTTTGTTTTCCACTATTACTTTGTGCATTGTGGATTTTTACAGTTTGTCTGTACTTTTTACTGTTTCATTATCTGTTAGTTTTAATTGATTATAAAAGCTTATGTCTATGTTGTGTTTTTTTTGTTGTTTTTTTATACAGAATGCTGACAGCTTTGGTATTTTTGCTCTGCTGCTTCCAGTCTGGGAAGAGTCAGGTAAAGCCTTCTCTATTTCCTCTGTTTGCTTTGCCTGAAAACTATCCTTTAACCACACAGCCAAATTTTGGGAGTTTCTGAACTGCTTTGTGGATTGTTTCTGGACTAAATCTTGTAAGTCTTGGCGCTTTCTGCCGATTTCTAAATTCCAAATTCCTTTGACTTTGTCTCACTTGCTTGGATTTGACTCAGCAGTCTTTCCCGAAGCAGCCATATGCATTATGCTCATCATTTTTAAAACAATTTTTTATCACCACTGTGGTCCAGTCCTGTCACAGCAGACTCTAACTGAGATAAACAAGTTGTTTAGGTCAAGATGTTTACACTCATGGGATAAATAATTAAAAGAAACACCCACGAAA
This sequence comes from Silurus meridionalis, assembly GCF_014805685.1. NCBI lineage: Eukaryota > Metazoa > Chordata > Actinopteri > Siluriformes > Siluridae > Silurus > Silurus meridionalis. The sequence goes on along the minus strand of NC_060885.1, from coordinate 27,964,618 downwards.
AATTTTGCGATTTCAAGCTCTGTAAAATATTTGCACAACTGTGGTTGACTCATGTTGTTTGCTGTCTACAGAGGTGCACCGAGGGGTTCATGTACGACATTCGCTCCAGGCAATGCATTGGTTAGTAGGTCAAAGATCTTTCTTTGGATTCCCCCCTCCGAGCTGCATGTATTTTATATGCTATGTGTCATAATGTTCTTCTGTTCCAACCTACTCTGATGTTTCAGCCTGGTAAGGTGTGCTGGTTCAGGGAAAACTTGAAGAATAAAGGGGCAACCAGGACAAGAAAATGTTTAATTAATGCCATTCATTTAAGCAGGTAGCTTATATGATGTTTTCGTTATGTTTTCAGACGTGGACGAGTGCCGCACATTGCCTGGTGCATGCCGTGGTGACATGCGGTGTGTAAATCAGAACGGAGGTTACCTTTGCATCCCCCAGAACCTTTACTCACAGCCGTATGCCAGAGCTGAGACTGAGCCACTGTACCCTGACACCTCAGTGGGGTTTCCTGAGCAATATCCTCCTCCTATTGGGACTGGCACTGAGTCCATTCCTGGTCCAAGTTATCCCATAGTGGGCCGTTCATCTGCCCCCTGCATCCTTGGCTATGCCCTCGGAGAGGATGGCACCTGTGTTGGTAAGTAGGCCTTCCTTTTGTCTTTTGAATCGATTTTAAGATTTCTAAGATCAGGGTTTGCACAACAAAGTCTCCTGTGTTGAATTAAGAGTGTTAAATAAGTTATTTTAGTTATTGTATTATTCCTGCATTGGAATAATACAGCGTTGACTCACATGATCCACATTTGCTGACTTGTGACCTGTTGCTATAGAAAGGTTAGCATATTGGAGTTAGTGTTGTAAGAGCTGCTGTTATACAAAATAATCTTCTGACCAATCAGAAAACAGCTGTGCTATAAATAGTGTAAATAAGGAAACCCTATTCTGGTTTTATTGTGAGATTCTGGATTAATAACACATCTCTGTAGCTTGATCAGACACCAGTGTCTTTTGATCCTGCTCAGAAACATACTTCCTTTGATTTGTTTGTATCTGTGTGCATTGATGCGGTTGTGTCTGATCCTTCTTTACTCTGCATTTTGATAAAGCCGTGCTGCAGTAATTGCAAATGAGTGAGTATTTGGGAATGTGGTTTTGACGTCTCTCTGGGTTGGATCAGGCCACGCTGCGGTGTTTATTGAGTTCTTGCACCGTTTTAGTGGTTCGGGTGTCTCTCTGGATTGCAGACAGAACGGGTGTGATGAAATGCTGGCCTGTAATTTACTCATATCTGTGGCTCCTTGCTGAGACGAGCTTTTAACTTAAAGACTTTAGCAGAGATTGAATTCCACAGAACTCTCTGGAAGGCTGATCTATATCTATAACTAAAAGCCCTATATCAGTTTGCAGTTTGAAATGAGGACCTGTCGTGATGCGAGAGGGGCTATTTACAAAGTAATTACATGTTCCCTTATGGCTAATGTTTTTTTTTTCCTTTACTCTGTGGGAGATTTAAAGTGTTATTTTATGACCTGGTATTGAAATAGACCCCCTTGCTAATCTCACAGCTCAATACACACAGTTAGGGAATGAAAATAAAAGGGTTTAATCTCCCAAACTTCTAAGGTGTATTTTTGCCTCATGTCTGCAGATTACTTTGGATAGTCTCAAATGTGTTTTCAATTTGTCTGCTTTAGTCCTTTAGGGTCACTTTTAGCCGCAAAGATAAAAAAAAAAAAAAAAACCTGCATTCCCATGAAATCACTGTAATCAGTGGAAAAAGCCACCAGATATTTCGAACTTATCGAGTTTTGACACAGATAATCACCTCTTTGGGGCATTATGAAAATCTCAACCATGATAGGAGGATATTTAGGCCCTGTTTGGTATGCTTTAAAAGATCCCACACAGCTTCTGGGTGCGTCTGCCAGCGATGAGGTCACACAATGTTGAATGAGAGTTCCCATTGGCAGAAGTTGTGCAGTAATAGAAGAAATGGATTTAGAAACGTGGTTTTGGTCCAAAAATGTGCCCCGGTTAGTGTCAAGCTTGACCTCATTTATCTAACAATCATGGCCTTGTATGTACTGTAGGTGTGTATAAATGAAATGCAAAAAAAACGGGGAAAACCATTAAGCTGCTTATAACTGCTTAACATTTTGTGGTAAACAGAAATAAAAGAACAAATCATGCAAATTTTGTAAATGTTAAATGCAACAGAGATATCAAGAAGTGACAATGAGCAAAATCACTAGCTACACATACATTGTGTTTCACAATGACAAAGACAATGAAAACGAGGCAAAACTATGAGAAATGTCAACATTTATTGCAATATATTTTGTTAATCTATACAAAAGCCTCCATCTGAGTAGACTTACACTAAATTTGTACCTAGCATCAACCGCTAACCACATGGTCCATGGGTTTTGCCAGATTGTGAAACATTAACATAAAGTATACACTGACATTGCAAATCTGGCCCCAAAGTAGTGAATGCCACAAAAGTGTGTTTTTGCTGCATGTTTTCAAAAGCTGAACTGATCATAGCAAGAGTCTGTCTTTACTTAATTCTTCCTCACATTTGTTAATAATGAGGTGTGAGAGGAGCGCAGTAGGTCATTTCACATTTAATAGGCTACATTAACATTCATGTTAAGTCCATGTGTCATGATGGTGTTATTGTAATGTTTGTGATTTTGTATGTAGTGTTTCTTAATGATGCAGACATCACTCATTCATGATTCCTACCATTTCATTTCATCCAAAGTATGTTTCTCCTGTTTCTCCTATATATATATATATATATATATATATATATATATATATATATATATATATATATATATATATATATATATATATATATATATATATATATATATATATATATATATATATATATATATATACAGTACAGACCAAAAGTTTGGACACACCTTCTCATTCAAAGAGTTTTCTTTATTTTCATGACTATGAAAATTGTAGATTCACACTGAAGGCATCAAAACTGTGAATTAACACGTGGAATTATATATGGAATTATATACATAACAAAAAAGTGTGAAACAACTGAAAAATGTCATATTCTAGGTTCTTCAAAGTAGCCACCTTTTGCTTTGATTACTGCTTTGCACACTCTTGGCATTCTCTTGATGAGCTTCAAGAGGTAGTCACCTGAAATGGTCTTCCAACAGTCTTGAAGGAGTTTCCCGAGAGATGCTTGGCACTTGTTGGCCCTTTTGCCTTCACTCTGCGGTCCAGCTCACCCCTAAACCATCTCGATTGGGTTCAGGTCCGGTGACTGTGGAGGCCAGGTCATCTGGCGCAGCACCCCATCACTCTCCTTCTTAGTCAAATAGCCCTTGATGCCTTCAGTGTGACTCTACAATTTTTTTTAGAAAACTCTTTGAATGAGAAGGTGTGTCCAAACTTTTGGTCTGTACTATATATATATATATATATATATATATATATATATATATATACTGTATTTCTATAGTCACTAGATTCTCTTTCAACAAGCACCACCACCAATATTCTCTTTATCCTTTTATCCACTTATCTTACTTTATAAACAGTACTTTCATATTTAGATTGGCTTTGCGGGGACCATGTGTTGTCAGATTCTTGTTATGTTCGCCTCTTAAATGAATACACTAGACCCATTTAAATGTGTGTTAACGCTTATCTAAGCGCTGCACAATGACTCCTGCTGTCTATATTATGTCCTATTAAAACTGTATAGTCTAGCTTGAGTATACTTTGGAAACGTGTTGCTTGACTAAGCAGACCCTTATAATAGAAAAAACTATAAAGATTGCTGTATTGTTGAACAAATTCTGTTCATTCTTCCTTTACACACTAATCTTTTTTATTTTAACATCTTAATCTAAGCAAAATAAAATATGTCTGGGGAAAAATATAATTTTAGTCTCTGGCATGAATATGTTTGCTCATGTTGCCATAAATAGTAATGCACTGAACCATAGATTAAAGCCACTGACTATACATTCCCCTATGACTTCTTTTAGGTCTAGACTAGGTCCTAATCTGTGTGCACAAAATTGGCCCATATTCCCTTATCTGACCCCCTCTGCACACACACCCCCACCCCCCATGTCCGCTAGACTTCCCACTTTGTCAGAATGTCTTTGTCCATATAAGTACACAATAAATGGACATCTTTTTTATCCTTTCTATGGGACACATGCAGCCAACATGCTGAGCCCAACATCTTCTAACCCTGACTTGCTCTTAAGTGCAAGCAGGTGCTGGAACTCAGTCTGATGTCCTGGCATTGGAACCAGGTCTCTCGAACCCGTCCGTTATCAACCACCACCAGTGCCTAAACAAACATCAGAAACAATTTCACCCCTTCTTTAGATTTCTTTTTTTAAAAGAAGTGACTTCACTGTCTGAGAACCAAATATGTAGTTTCAGGTTGTTTCAGGGGTTTGTAATGCCCACATAAGGACATATATGAGAGTGTGTAGACTCCGATTTCAGTTTGTGGAGCTTATAAATACCAGCTGCGTGTGTTTAAGATATATTAATGTGTGTGGAATTGGGGTATAGACATAAAGAGGGATGTGGCCTCTGTGTTGGTACAATAGGTCTCGGAACATTCATGTACATACCCATTCTTTTTTACTGTGACTTTTAAAATAAAGGATTTCACAAACTTTTAGCTGCCAAAGACATTAACTGTTAAAGTCTATTGCAAAATGTACATTTAAATTTTGAGGATAATCCAACTATTGATGCCGTAGTGCTTTTAAATCCTGAACAGAATACGTTATTAGAGTTTTTGATGTCTGAATTAAACTCATTCATTTCAAATAACCAGTCAAATACACTAATAACTATAAAGCTGTTTTGATTTCTTCCATTGTAATAAAATCAAACTAAATAGACCCTGCCTGTGCTTCACAAAAACCTGGAGGTTCTTGGAGCTCACTTAGACATGTCCATCTTCCTATGTATATTCTTTTCTAACCATTATAGTAGCGATGCCAAGTAAATTATCAACATGTCAAGGATATACACTGAAGCTCTTTTTGTTTCTTTTTCAGACATTGATGAGTGTGAAGCACAGTCCCATCAATGTAATCCCACACAGGTGTGTATAAACACAATGGGGGGTTACTCCTGCTCCTGCACCGAGGGTTACTGGCTGGTGGCTGGACAGTGCCAGGGTAAGTGCCTGAACCTAGACAGTCAACTTTTACCAGATCATTGTGGAGGTTATTTCTGTTTCTGCAGCATTTTCTATGAAGGATGTGTGCACTGAAAGAAAAAAAAAACAAAAAAAAACTCTAAATGGACTTTGCTCTGTGGATTAGTGCCCAGATTTCTGTTTGTTTGAAGTCTCATACTTCATCTGGTGAACATTTTCACCACGCAGCACAAAACTAAACAAATAAAGATTTCCTAACAAACTAAACAAAGGAAATAGCAGTTTCCTAGAAAAAAGTATTTCATAACAAACCATTTTATAGTTTTATTAACTCTAGCACTGCCTTAATGCTACAGTATATGACATCACCTCTGTATTACTGAATTCTCGGCTTCCTCCTACCAAAACTTTAGATATTGATGAATGCCGCTACGGTTACTGCCAGCAGCTCTGTGCTAATTTGCCAGGCTCTTATTCCTGCTCCTGCAACCCGGGATTCAACCTAAATTCTGACAGCAGAACCTGTGAAGGTAGATGCACTGTCTTCTTCCTCTTGCAAATAGTCTTTTCCATTGCATTTTTTTGGGGTATTTTTGTACTTAGATAATGCTACACCCACACTTAACTCTAATCCTCTTCATCCCCTTTATTAAGATCTTTCAAGATCATCCATTTCCATACTACTCTGTCCTCTACATCTGCCTTTTCTAAATATCTAATCTAAACACCAATAACCTTTAACTAGGACATCAAACTTAATAGACTCAAGCTTAACATTAGGAGCCTTACCTTTTACTTCATTAACCTTAATGTTTACCTCAGTAACCTTATTTTTACTTTAGTGAAATTAACCTTTATCTCAGTAATTCGAACCCCTCTCTTATTAGCATTAACCAATACCTCTATAACCCTAATTTTACTTTAGTAATTCCTACCTATGTAAGTAACATTTACTTTTACATCAGTAACCTACACCTTTACCTCAATAACTCTTACGTTTACCTCAGTAACCTTTACTTCAATAAATGTAACCTTAACATTAGTAATGTAACTGCACCATAAGCCTAAACTTGACCTCAGTAAATTAAAACTTCAGTAACATTAACCTGTATGTCAGTAACTCGCCTTAACACCTATATTCATTATAATAGTAAAATGTTTTGCCTATTTAAAATGATTAAGATTTGACCTAAAATTCAACATTTTTAAACTCATCATGATTATCAAAATTTGTGTCTGCAGATATAGACGAGTGTAGGACTGAACCCTGCACTCACGGATGTCTGAACTCATACGGCTCATTCATGTGCAACTGTGACGAAGGCTTCGAGCTCGGCTCTGACGGAACTACCTGCATCGGTGAACAGAGGAGGAAGCGGTGAAAAGCAGGGCAAAGGAAGCAAAAGGAAAAAGAGGAGAATTAATAAATAATAGCAGGAAAGATGAGAGATAATAAATAAATAGATGAGAAATAATGAAAGATTTGAATGTGACAGGGCAGAAGCATGGTGAGAGATCTTAGAAAGGAAAGAGAGTTAGAGAAGGAAAGCAACTGAGTAGATCAATTGTTACAATTTGTGTGTTTGTGTGTAATTGTGTGTTTTTGTGCGAATGGGTTTCTGATGCTTTATCCTCTATTTTTTCAGATGTGGATGAATGCAGTTTCTCAGACTTCCTATGCCAGCACACATGTGTAAACACTCCTGGCTCGTTCGCGTGCACTTGTCCGCCTGGTTACTACGTCTTCGAGGATGGCCGGAGCTGTGAAGGTAAGGGATATCACTGTTATTTTACATCATGAATCAACTAAAGCTGCTGAATAAACAAATACGAATGTAAATCTTGATATTGCATTGAAGTATTGATTATAATTTTCTTAATATAAATATAAATATAAATACACAAGGAGTGTGTTAGAGAACTATGAAGTGACATTAAGTCTCTGAATAAAAAAATTTAATATTTGCCACAATGCCACTGTGTAGCAAAACATAGATACAGTAACACTCAACATGACGCTGTGACCACCATGCTTTACTTGTGGGTGGTGTTTTAGGGTGATGAGGGGACTAGTTTAATAGAACAGGAGGTGAATCCATATCTGTTCACTGATTATTTCAATATCTTTTGTTTGTATTCATATTTAATCGATGATTTTGATGCTGATACTGATGATCATGATAATACTGATATTGATGATGATGACGACGATGATGATGATAAACTATGATCAGTGTTGCCCTTGCTGACCCCTGACTAACTGTTGTGTGTTTGATTTTAAAGACCTCAATGAATGTGAGTCTGGTAACAACACGTGTACAACAGCACAAGTGTGTTTCAATTTCCAGGGAGGGTACACATGCCTGGACCCCCTCGTATGTGAACCGCCATACATAGAGCTCAGTGACAAGTGAGTCACGCAGTCTTTAAATTCACTACATAAAAATCACATTGGTCCTGTTCAAATAAAATAATCACTTAATGTCTGTCTGTCTCTCTCAGTCAGTGTATGTGTTCGGCGGAGAACCCAGCGTGCCGAGACAGGCCTTTTACTATCCTATACCGCCACATGGACCTGTCCTCTGGACGCAGTGTCCCTGCTGATATTTTTCAAATGCAGGCTACTACACGCTACCCTGGGGCTTTTTACATCTTCCAGATCAAATCTGGCAATGAGGGTCGGGAGTTTTACATGCGGGTGAGTGGAAATGGGGGTGAGCTGAGGAAATATGAGGAAAGAGAATATTTACAATGAGTATTAGGTTCTAAAAATCCTTTTTTGTAAGATATATTTACCTTAGCCAAGCATTTAATATTTATTAAGAAATCTTCTCCTGATTTATTAAACAATGCAATCTTATGGATTTAAGATGTTTGTGAAAATGTACTTTCAAAATAGTGTCTTAGTACAATAACGAAGTACAGTTACTCAGGTGTTTTACACTCCTAAATACAGTATGGTATAATTCCATAAATGTCTCTGGTACTGAGGTCCATAGTGCTGGTTTTGTGACTCTTGTGTGGCCAGTAGAGGGCGCTCTGAGCTTGTTTGAGTAATAGCACAGCTTTTCTTCTTACAGGTTTGTGTGTACCAGTGGTATAGGTCACATTTTATCAACAGCACCAGGCAATAATTTATACACGTGCTGTTTCTCTTCCATTTTAACAGCAAACCAGCAATGTCAGTGCTACGCTGGTCCTGGCTCGTCCCATCAGAGGACCGAGGACAGTTGTCCTGGACCTGGAAATGGTTACGGTCAACAATGTCATCAACTTCCGTGGCAGTTCCATCATCCGGCTCACAATATTTGTCTCTGAACATCCTTTCTGAGACTCTTCACATGACTTCTGATCTTTCCTCTGTTCCATCATGGACTTCCTGTGCCCACATTATCCATCAGGCAGCTGTGTTTGTTCATGTCGGCTAATGTTTTGCTCGTTTTTTTTTTTTTTGGTTACTGTTTTGCCATCATGAACATCCTTTTAGATCATTTTTGAAATCTGTAATAGGACTGATATTTCGCACCAAAGAAGTGTTTTATAAATTCTGCATCTTGTTATAGGAATTAAAAACGGCTGCCCCTGTTTTGTTTACTTTCACTCTCACACATCCAGTCAGAACAATATTTATGGCTTTTTCCTTTGTTTTTTGGGTCGTTCTTTTTCTTTAGGGATCATTTCCAGAAATACCACAACCGGTTTAAACTGTTCCCATCTTCTTAAACAGTTCTCCTTCCTTTTCTGCAACAGCAGCTGTCTCTGAATCATAAAAACTGTGAAAGCAAATACATGAAACTTCCAAAACGTTTGTGTGTATTTCCTCTCTCTGTCATGCCATGTGTCCTCTGGATTATCTGTTGTCTTTTGGTGTTTTTTTTTTTATTTGTATAAAATGAGAGCCTGGTCAGGTGAATAAAGATAAACATGATGACCTGAAACCATGTGGGATTTTATGTGATCCAATCAGACTTTATGTAATTCAGAATCCTGAAATCAGACCCTGATCTGTAGCTGATAAAACATATGCCTTTGCACACATTGTCCACTCTCATGTGCTCAGTAGAAGAAAAGGTTTGGGTACATTCTTATTCATTACTTTAGGGAGGGTCCCCTTTTACTGCCTCTTACAACTCACTTTGTAAGGGTCTAGATTTCTTCAAAGCTGCTTTAGATCAAGTTTGTAAAAATAAATACATTAATGAATACAAAAAAAGCTAAAATAATAATTTAAAACATATAAAACCTTTGTACATTTATAGACTTATTTTACAGCATTTATTATATTCTGAAAATTTGAAATAAAAATGAAGCTATTTGTATAGATTTTCATTTATAGTTCATTAAATTTGGCATTTAAAAGAATTATAAAAAAAAAACCATTCAAAACAGTTGATAGCATTTTTGCTATTTAAAAAGTAACTTTTTATTAATGCCCTTTAGTGTGTGTGTGTGTGTGTGTGTGTGTGTGTGTGTGTGTGTGTGTGTGTGTGTGTGTGTGTGAGAGAGAGAGAGAGAGAGAGAGAGAGAGAGAGATGTTGCTGCTGATGAATTTGACGATCATCATCAAATGATCATGATATTGATGACCAGGATGATGAATTTGATGATGATGATCATGATATTGATGATCATGATGAGTTTGATGATGATCATAAAAATGATATAGATGATGACCATGATGTTGATAATCATGATATCGATTAGATTAGATTAGTTTGATGATGATGATGATGATGATGAATTTGATGATGATGATGACGAGGATGTTGATGATCATGATATTGATGTTCATCATGATGAAGTTGTTGATTATGGACTTGATAATTAATTTGATGATGACGATGATGATGATGACGATGATGCAGAGGAAGTGCATTAGGACCCGGAGAACTTCAGGTAGAGTGATTTTTTTTCTTAGTTCCACCTGTTGAAAATGCGCGTCCAACGTGCACGCGCGCCACACAGCGAGCAGCAGTAGCAGCAGCGCGCGACGAAACGATGCGCGTTCCCCGTTCCTTTACACATAATGAACTCTCCGCTTTTGGACAGAAATGGCGAAAAGCGATGTTAGACGAGCTACTAATTCCGAAAAAGTTAGCTAACTAACGCTTTATACTTCGCAGCGTTTGTTCGGAAGAAGGTGCGAGGAGTTTTGACACGCTTCTGAATTGTTTCTGGTGGGTTCTGCATTGCCCTGCGGGACATTACTGTGAAGAACCATCGTGAGGATTAGCATCAAGGCTTTAATTATGGCCATGGAATGTATTAAAAACTGCTGCAAGATTTTTCTGGTGAGGGAAAAAGAACCAGAACCACAGAGTAAGTTAAAGAATGTGTCTTTCATTCCATAATAATAATAATAATAATAATAATAATAATAATAATAATAATAATGTTTGCTTATATTGCTTTATAAGTACTCTTGCTTTATTGTTATCCTAAATCACATAAATAAAATAATCAGTTATGTATTCTCTAATGCATTAACTATAAATCTATATGCCATCACTGAAAATTTATGCAACTAATTTCATTAAATATGAATAGCCCAGGTTAAACATGAAATGATTCTAGGTTTGTTTTATTAAAGAATTTTAAAGCTGGCATTCTTCAGCACAGTTTTTTGGCAAATCACATAAGAGGTGAATAAAAAATGTCCCTAAAGCCAAACCCTGTGGGTCACAAACTTCACTTTAGAGCTTCTAAAGAATCTCCTCTGGAACTAAAAATGGTAGTGGGATTTCAAGTAAGATCTAAACTGGCATGAATGTTTACACAACAACTTTGATTTTTGAAAAATGTATGTATTTAAGAGTCTGAAGTGTTCACTTATTTGCAAAAAAAAAGTTCTCTCATAATGTGTTTCCTGTCTGTGTGTGTGTGTGTGTGTGTGTGTGTGTGTGTGTGTGTTTATATGTTGTGACTTATGCTACAAGCCTTGCATCAAACAATGTTTTGACCAGATTCATGTACTTTAATTATATAGCACACACCATGAAACATATTTATTGCAGCTTTAAAAGACAAGGGTTTTGTTTGGCAACTTTCTCTACGGATTAGAAAGATGTGTTGAAGATTAGACTCATGCAACCCTGTAGATGCATGTATTCTTTCAGCAGTATACAGTATGTAAGGGAAATGTGTCCTGTGTAGTCATTACAGTTCGACCCTTTGCATCGCTGCCAGAGGCAGAAGTAAAGAAAACTACGTTTGGTGTCTCGGAGGATTATCTTCTCTCCAAACTGCCTCCCGATGGCAAAGAAATACCCTTCGTACTCCCTTCGTACAGATCTTCTTATGTACAGCCGCAAGGGATGCAATACTCTAGCTACCAGGCTGGACTACAAGGTGAGTTCACCAAACTTTCATTTGAATAAATGATACAGTCTTGAAGCTTGTTTTAAGCTGTAATTCAAATTAATATGGGTGATGAAGTGTAAATTCTGTCTTAATAAGAAACAGAAAGGACTTACAGAAAGACAGAAGAAGAGAGTATGATAGGAGAGTGTTCTTGTGTCATAGACCAGAAAAGCTAATCGGGTTTTCTGCAAAATTTCATCAATCAGCATTCCTTAGAAAAGAATTACAACTTGCATAATCATGAAATCAGTCTTAATGATGAAAGTGTAATAGATTTTCTGTTGTCTGTTGTTTAAGATATAAAGCCATAATGTTACCGAGTACAAGTTTGTGCTTTATTCTTAATAATATCACAAGATGCATTTTGACGAGGGAACGAATGCTTATCGCTTCGGTAAAGTAAAGATAAATAGCAAATTGCTGTGGTAAAGGAAGGGGAATAAAACACGTTACCATAACTCTTCTTCAACGCATTGTCCGTTCACAGAGATTAATTTCCCATAACAACATGTCCCCAAATGTTTCACTCCTTATTATCACAGAGAAGGAGTAGGTGATGTAACAAGGCATCATAAGGGTCCAGAGTCCAGAAACTTGAAACAGATGAACAAACACAGCTGCCTTATGGGAAATACAGTAAGAGGAAGTTCATGGCTGTGTTCCAGCATTGGTCCCTTTTGTCTTCATCCTTTCCCTCAGGGAATTCCCCAGAACATTAGAATAAAATGTTCCAGATTTGTTATATAAAGCCAAGGCAGTTCAAGGGATCGAATCAACATCACTCTAGACCTCAGAAAGGGAACTTTCTCAGAAGGCATTGTTTTAATTTGAAAGAAACGATCTTCAAACATTTAATTGAGTGATATTTTAATATTTGTAACTTAACACAGACTTTGTTAAGTATTTAGTAGACATACAACTTAAAATTATCCAATGCTGAGCAATTTCATTATTTATACATGTGAGTGTATTGGAACAGGTTCAGCAAGAGCCACGTATGCTGAGAGGAAGGTGGAGCTATCATCTGCGGGCCAATTCACATATGACCCCACTTCCCCCTTTAACCCGAGTCATGTGATCAGTTACGTATCCCCAAGGGCTGTGAGGCGACCCCCGTTAAAAGGTGGACAGGCATCAGGTGGGGGCATCTGCAGTGCTGTTTATGTTTCTCTTTATAAACTCATCATCCTTCATGTAGAAATGCTATAACATTTCATACACAGACAGACATTTAAAGAAATGTTAAATTGTATGATCTGTTGATTATTTTATTTTCTATATATATCTTTATTATGATTACCGTAATTTCCGGACTATAAAGCGCACCCATATATAAGCCGCTGAATTTAACAAAGATTTTTATTTTGAACATAAAAAAGCCACACCTGTCTATAAGCCGCCTACACCCATCTACACTGAAACTAATGAACTTTACACAGGCTTTAACGAAAGGCAGTGTCTGTTACACAGTGTAATGGGTGAAATATGTTGTGGCTTCTTTAAGAGCAGAGCGGCATTTTGGGAATAGCCTGCCGCCGCATTTTTTCCGGTATTACTGCATGTGTGCAAGACCGAGGAATATGTCCTTATTATTTTCTGATGCTCATTTCTAGTTTTTTTGACTAACCTGTAACGCTGTTGCCAAGAAAAATAAAAAAAAGCACGAGTTTTGGAAACCTGTCTGTGCTTATATGATTTCTGTTGAAACTGGAGTTAGCGCGCTCTTCCTTCACCCAGACTCAACGCGCTACAACGGCTTGAATCTAAACAGTAGCCTACCGAGAAAGTCATTGTTCACGGTCTTCCTCCTTCCTTTCACAACTATTTCTCTCGAGCGTTTATCTTTTGGCATCATCGTGCGTTTAAAAAAAACGATGCCGTGCCGATTTTCTCCCGATGCCGTGCAGCTCAGAACACAGGTGAGGTGCGTTTTTTTGTTTCCGTTCGGAAATTTCATTGGTCTAATGTTATGTCGCTCAGTTTTTTGGTTTAAAGTTTGTGAAACCGGAAAAAAAACCCAGGAAAAAAATAATAAAAAAGCCGCTCGTTGTTTAAGCCGTGGGGTTCAAAACGTGGGAAAAAGTAGCTGCTTATAGTCCGAAAAATACGGTATATTTGCGTGTACATGTTGTACAAGAATCCTAATTTTATGCTTATGAATATAATAATTAATCATACGATAATGTATCGTTTAATATTTTACAAGCATTTATTATTTGTTTATTTTAGGTTCCATATTCTTTTGATAATTAATATTTCTTTTTGTTTATTGCCTTTAATTATTTATTAACTCTTCTTACTCTTAACATTTCTGTGAACTTATTTTTTATAATAGACTTTGAACCGCATAGATCATGTAATATATCCAGCTAGAGGCACATTTATGTATTGAGTCACTCTGATTAATTCTTGAGTGAACAGGTTTATTTAGTGAACGTGTTGCGATGCACCTAAATTAACCACTCCACTGAGAAATCATTTATTATTTCCTTATGGTGCTGTTTTTTATCTCATCACTTTAGAGCTTTCCATAAAAGAACCTTTTTTTCTCGCATGGAGATGCCATAAATATTTGGTGTTCTCGTGGCAATGTTTTGGAACACCACATTCTGCAAATATTTGTCTTTCTTTATTACCCTCAGTCTTTATGGACATTCCTTTACATGTGCAAAGGCAGGGCTTTGCTCTGAACCTTAAACGTTAAACCTGCTATTGTTTTTGGTGTGTATGTGTTGCACTGATTCTGCAGAGACTCAATCATGTTTAAACAAAATCTCTAACACTAGTGTGTGGAAAAAATATCAGGATCCTTTGTTACTGCAGCAAGCAGCATGATAAAGAAATTGCTTTACTATATATACATTTATTTTGAATGAATTCTTTTTAATAATGAATGAATAATCCATCGCACAGCTGTATGATGAAACTTTAGATTTGTTTCTTTCTCAGCGTTCGAGCAGAGCGTGAAGCAAAAACTCAGCGCATCCATGTTGGATCTGTCAAGTCCTCACAGCCACATTCAGGTGAGTTCAACGTGACACATGCTCCTGCAAACCTCCACCTATCTAAACCAACTAACAGTCCTGTCAACTAACAAAATCCTGCACAATTGCTTAGTTTAAGGAATAAACATTCATTCAATAATAGTAATTTTTTTGTTTATTTATTATTGAATTGCAATCTTATTTAAAGTCTAGACAAATTATAGTGAGTCTATAAAAGATGATAACATATTAATGCAATAAAACACAAAATTTATCAATAAATTATGTAATATACGTTCTAAACATTATTTTATATATTAGTATGTAGTTTTTTATTGACTTAAGACTATCATCATTGGGACTTCATAAGACACACAGAAGAGCTGAATATGAATATATTTATATATATTTATTTATTTATGATTTATTATTGAAACAAAATAAACTGTAGAGGAATTAAATATAAATCTATGATTCATCCATAAACCTATGTATAAATGTTATCTTCGATTGAATTAATAATGGCAATAGAATTTATATATTCTTTTGGGTTCCCTTTTGAGTGTTGTTGCCGTCTCATTGATTGTTTCCTTGCTGCTGTCGTCTCCGGCTCACACGTTGGGGATAAACTTATAGGGAATCATTTATTATGTTAAAATATATATTTGCAAATCTGTAAATCTGCTTTGGGACAATGACTAATGAAAACTGCTTTACAAATAAAATTGAATAAAATGTGATTATTACATAGGAATGCATGGTTAAATATATTCTACTTCTCAGACAATATAATCCACAGGATTTGTGAGACAGCTGTTAAATTGACCTCGCTGACCATAAAGTAATTTTCTAATACTTGCTAAACTATTTTCCAAATTGTTATTCAGCTTTTCTGATTGGATTCTGAAGTTCCTTTTCTCTTCCCTTAGAGACGTGTGAGCTGGTCATGTATACTTTGCTTTAATATAATTAAGTACACTAAATATTAAAGCTTATATTAAAAGCTCTTCTTTTTTGGACAGAACAAGATTCCACAAATAGATTCCACATTTTTACCCATCGGCCAGCCAAATTTAGCTGTGATTGTTACGAAGGCGGTGTCAGATCACGTTGACTTGACGTGACTTTCACAAAGCCAGGTGCACTGGGCGAGGTCTCGCTTCTCACCTGAGATATTTAAGTAATATTGAGTCAGCTTTTCAACAAGTCATTAGTTAAAGAGGATATTTGACAACTGGGAATTTTAGTCCAAATGCAACATCTGCATAGATTGAATGTGAATTGCGGAATGTGGTTCCAGTATGAATTTGAGTCCTTTCTTGATGCAAGGAAACCATTTTTTAGAGAACAGGTGAACTGATTTACACTGAGCACCAAAAAAATAAACCTTCAGTGACTTCCATCAGGCAAAACAGGGTCATATTTATTTGAAAGTCATTTTGTGCAATTTGCATGTAGGTAATGATCTTACATAACTGCAGCTTAGCCTGAAAACTTGATCTAAAATGTCAAGTAGTATAAAGTCAGGACAACTTAACACACAACTAAACAAGCTTCATCATTCTTCATTAGCTATATATATATATGTGTGTGTGTGTGTGTGTGTGTGTGTGTGTGTGTGTGTGTGTTACAGCGCTATGACTCAGTGAACAGTGTCCCGAGCAGCACGTCTTCCATTCGGGATTCCTTTGGGAGCAACCGTAGCATTGGTAACTATTCACAATAGAAACAAATTTCGAACTACATATAAGTATGTTTGACTCTTTAAGACCACAAAGTGTTCACCTGAAACCATTTTAACCCCCAAGACATTCAATATTAAAGCTCTATGTCAAAGAATATAGTGCTTTATATTTATTAAATCAAATCTTTGCTTTTTAAGTTTGTTTTGTTTTTAAAATGGAATTATATAGAATTTTTCACAAACAAAGGCTTAGACCTTGTTTCTTTTCAGAATCCAGCACAGTGTCGAGTGATGAGCGAGAGCGGGATTTAGGGAAGGTGTGTGTGCGTTTAAGCTACCAGGAGGCGGTGGAACAGGTGTGGATCACGCTGGTGCAGGTACGATTACGGCTAAGGAGCCACTGCATCTCACTTACACACACACACACACACACACACACACACACACACACACACACACACACTCACACACTCACACACTGGGCCTTTGTGTCTGCTCTCATCCTCCTCAATGCACCCTCTGTCTCATACACATAATCAAACACAATCACCACTTTCAGCTTTTCCTTTCTTTGACCTTTCTCTCTCTCTCTCTCTCTCTCTGTTAATTATTTCTTTTTCTCTCATCACTTTACTTTTTCCTAATGTTTTACTTTTTACAGATTTTTTCTACATCTTTTACATTATTTTGCTCTAACGGTTTATTCATCTTATTGGTTGCGGTGCTTCTCTCTCTCTCTCTCTCTCTCTCTCTCTCTCTCTCTTTCTTGTTTCCTTTTCTGTATCTCTTGTGTCCTTTTTGTTTATCATTTTTTTACTCTCACTTTTATTTCTTTTGTATTTTATTCTGCTTCTTAGTGGCTTTTTCTTTCTCTCCTACATAAACAACCCCCCACCAACACACACACACACACACACACACACACACACACACACACACACACACACACACACACACACATTTCTTTATTTTCACTGGCACAATTTTTCATCCCCATCTCCAATCCTCTCCCTTTACTTTTCATTTTTGCTTTTCTTTTTCTTTTCTCACATGGTTTCTTCATCATTACTTTTTCCCCATTCTTTTGCTTCCTCATTTCTGTCTAGTCACAGTTTCTCTTTTCGTGACCCCTTTTCCTGCTCTCTTATTTCTTTTTTTTTTTTATCTTGCTTCACTTCTTTAACCTGATTCATGTTTACAATTCCTACAACTTTTAAAAATGTCTTTGTTTAAAGTGTCTTTGTTAGTGATTTGAGAAGATTATTTATCATTTTAATAGTTTGTGTTGAATCTGCACACTTTTTTTTGTCCGTCAAGCCATTTGTTTTTTAAGGAGCATTCTTAAGGGCTCACCGTGATACCGGATCTCTCTTTCTCTTTCTCTCTCTCTCTCTCTCTCTCTCTCTCTCTCTCTCTCTCTCTCTCTCTCTCTCTCTCTCTGTCTGTTTCAGTGTAAAGATCTGTCTGTGTACTCAGAAGGTGGTGAACAGCAGAGGGTTGGTTTTAAAGGGGTTATCACCATGGCAAAACCTGTGCAGTTTAAAACTTCAGTAAAAGAGGCAACACCAGTGAGACACAAACACACACACACACACACACACACACACACACACACACACACACACACACCCTGCCCCCCAGAACACACAAGGAAACAGCAAACAGTTTAAGGAAAACTCCACACCAACTTATTTTGTAGTCAGTATGTAAGGAATGATACGGAGTTAATGACACCACACAGAAGTTGGTTAGTTTAAAACAGCAAGTGTTTTATTTCAGTTATACCACAGTAAAATCATTTTAAACAAAACACAAATCTGAACAAGATCAAACTTTGGAAATTTTGGAAATTATTAGGAACATAAGCACACGCTGCATTTTAGTGCATGTAAACTGCATATATTCTCTGTCTTTGTTTCAGGACGTAGTCTTTATGGAGACATTCGTATTCACTCTAAGCCTGGAGCAGCTGCGTGCTTGTGCACTGGTGCTGCGACTGCAGACACACACACCCCGCAAGCACATGCAGGGTGAATGTGTGTTATCTCTCCGGACGCTTGCACCGCAGGAGACTGAGCACTGGTTGGACCTGAGTCCACCCTGCAAGACACATGTGAGTCTATCTAATCACGCCATTGCCATCCCTCGCACATTCTCATGTACTTACAGCAGTGTATGTTACAGTCCCAGGGCTTGCATTCCTGCCCTTACATGTTCAGAAGTACTTTAGAGCTCATATACAAGTATGACCATAAATAAACAGAGCAGGAAAAGAGAACATGTTTAAAATGATTCTTTAACTTTCTGTGTAGGTTTGTCACGCTGAGCTCCAGTTGTCCACCTGTTTTCAGCCAGTCAGCAGCCGAATCCAGCTCCAGATTCTCACTGCTCAGAACCTACCATCATCATCCTTGCTCCTTAGACACAGTGAGGCACATCTCCAAACGAGTCTACTCTAGAGTTTTATTGACATAATCCGTTTATAGTGCGATTAAATAGTTCATCATTTTCAGCTTTGCATGAAGGTGTTATTAGTGCAATACATCACCTTCATTCGCTTTTCAGGTTTTTTTGTAAAAGTCGAGATGTTCAGCGGCGGACGCTTTATAATAAAGAGGAAGACAAAGCTGTTGAAGGCCTCTGGAGGGCAGGTGCAGTGGGCGGATTTAGTGCTCCTGCCAGTCACCAGTCAGGACTACAACATCCAGCTGTTCGTCAAACTCTACAGCCGTGGATCTATACGCAGGAAATACATGCTGGGACAGGTGGGTGTGGGGATTAGTACACTCTCAGACCCATTAAACAATGATTAGCATTGGACAAAGTTTGTGTAGACACTGTATAAAGAAGGGGGGATTTAGGAAACGTTAATTGGTTGCTGTTTATATGGTTTTTTGTTTACTAGTAAATAAAACACTTCATATTGATCTGTTATAATAAAATAGTGAATTCCTGGTGCCACCCGGAAGTTGATTACTTTCTTAGTAAGGCACATCCCGGAGTGTTTGTTCCTTTAATACCACAGCAAATTGTATATTATAATAACTATAATATATAAATTAAAAACTATATTAGTGGGGAGCCATCAGGGCCAACAACGCCTTAACTGCTGTCCTTACACAGAATCAGTAATCAGAATCACTGACTTATGTTTTAATATATTTTTTCCATGAACATATATTAAATTATTCCCAATAGTCTATTATCTTTATTTCATAGCTTCATAGTTTCATTTCAATCTCTTGGTAGCGCAGCTTTAAGAAGTGCATCTTTATGTTAGTTTCTTCCCAATCAGTTTTTAGCCATCAGGTCACATGTTGCCAAGATCAAAGGGATCTGGCTTCAAAATAAAAATGTGCAGCAATGTGGCTGTCTGTAGCATAAAGTACATGCTGCTTGAAGATGCTTTAACCAATTTGATTGCAAGTTGGTGATATCGGAGCCATCCAGCAGGCGTACAATAACATCAGCATTTTCACGTCCTTTGATTGGATGGTCGGAGAGAGTACACTAGTCAGGGCTTCTTTTGTATTGAATAGCCCTTTTTTTATTTCACAATGGCTGACAAAGGAAAGGAAATTGATTCACAAATACTGTCACAGGGACATAAAAAAAAAGGACTTTTAAAGAAAAGTTGCACATCGTGAGGATGGGTAGGACAAAACAGTTCAAAAAATTTGTTAAGCTTTTTTCATGAACCATTTATACGTTTGCATTTTCTTTTCTGTAGAACTCCTCAAGAAAACCGTAATGCACTGAAGAAATGAACAAAAAATGCAAGAAATAAAACCCAGGGTCTTGTTATGATGTTAATATTGACGCTTCTGTATTGCCACAAGTTGCTTTTTTATGCAAATCATCAAAAATGTACAACCTCCATGTCCCAAAATCCTGACACTGGAGACTCAATAATTCCATTACAGTTAAAAAAAACATCTTCACCTTAAAGATTAGAAGTTTTTCTTTGTTCGATACCAGCATGTGTAATGTCAATTAGAGCTTTAACTTGGCATTCACATTCTTTTGGAGACTTAAATGACTAATATAAATCAGAGTCAGTCTCATTTAAAGCATCATAGCGCTGTTTATATTTGACAATGCACAGGAGCCTCTGAAGGAGGTTATACATTTACAGGTTTATCAGTAAGACATGAGCCCGCATTAAACACCTGTAGGGGAGCACCACGTAGCAACATCACAACACGGTACGGCATAGAGCTGAAAGTTCATACATGCGTGTAAAAGCATGTGTAAAATTATATTGCCTCCAAAATCAACACATGCATGTGTACATTTGTTTGCATGCAGGTCGTCCTGGGTTTTGATAGCTCATCACCGGAGGCTGTAGAGCAGTGGACCGACTCCATCACACACCCAGAGAAAGTGGTTACGGCATGGCACAGACTGAGCCACTCCTGAGAGAGAGAGAGAGAGAGAGAGAGAGAGAGAGAGAAGGAAAGGCAAACAGGTTGACTGGGTGTGCACCCTACAGTGGACATGGGACAGGAGCAGTACACATACACATACACACATACACATATTTGTAAACTGTGCCTAATTTATGGAAACTGGACACATACAAATGTAACTGCACAGGAAATCTGACATTAATGATGAAAAAGAAAAAGAAGTTTCTATCCTACATTGTACAATTTCTGTATATGAATTCTAATTCATTCGAATGCAGATTGATTGGCTTTCAATTATATCACTGCCGATTAGTTACTGTGATTTCATTTGACTGATTATTGAATTTAATTCGCTTATTATTTCTATTGTACACCAATTTAGATGGGAAAGTGGTAGCTCAATGGTTAAGGCTCTGTGCTACTGGTCAGGTTTTCACGTCCCAGTATAAACAAGCTGCCACTCTCCTGCGCAAGGCCCTTAACCCTCTGTGCTCCAGAAGTGCTGTATCATGGCTAACCTTGTGTTCTGAGACTTCCCATCACTGGGAAATTCGAAGTAAGCACATCACTGTGCTGTAAAAGTACATGTGAGAATTATGAAGGCATCACTATTAATGAAGAACACTTTATTATAAAAAATGGCATGCTAAATATTTAAATATTAATAAAATGATTAAAATTAGTGCCGCTAAAATTAAAAATAAAATAAATATATATATATATATATATATATATATATATATATATATATATATATATATACATAGTTGCCATGAACATGCTAATAATTTTACGGTTGATTAGCAATTTTTATTGAAAGATTCGTAACTTGCTGGTTTTTATAGGTACAGTACATTCTGTATATACTTTGTGTTGGTTTTCTGCTTTGGTTAACACTGTACTTTATTCTGTGTCTAGAATTATTTAAACAAAGGCTGTATAGATTTACAGAACAAAGTATTATCACAAATATTTACATGACAGTGCCAGACGTCTGCACAGTGTTCATTATTAACAATGAGTTTCTCAGATTAGGGTGTGGCCGTTATGCTCGTCAGTAGTAATAAAGTGGGTGTGGCCTCAGTACATGTCATGTTTTTTGCTTTTTTAAAACTCGACCACAAACGCAGAAAACACGTATTAAAGTGTTGAATTTAACTATTATAAAACTATTTATATAGTATTCATATCGGTTTCCTGCTGATAATGAAGCGGATGCTATGATGAGGAATTAGATGTTTGTCAGTTTGATGATGTGGGAAGATGTGCAGTTTTCTGAGAGAAAGAGCTGCCATGCCAGAGCTTCACATAGAGAGTCCTAAAACTCCAGAGCCCTTGTTTCTGGGTCACAGACGGCTGACACACTTTTTTTTGTAGTTAAATGAACAGATGGAGTTGAAAGAAAATTCAATCTGTTTTAGGGCAACTGAGAATGAGAGAGAGAGAGGGAGAGAGAGGACAAAGAAACACTTGTTTGTAAGGCTGAAATGTTCCACTTCACTGTAATGTCTCTAACAAAATATGTAATCTGTGTTTCCTCAAATTAGCTTTAAATGACCGTTTCATTGTGCACAAAAACTAATGTCCTGTTTACCTACAGCACTAGATAGTTGTTACATCTTTAATGCTATATAACTGACATTTTTGTCTATATTTTTGGATTTTATCAATGCTTGATTATTACTATATTTTTTGCAAACTGGACATCACGTCTGCTACTGCTGGATCAGATGTGTGTGTAAAGTGTTGTGGGAAATAAAACAGGACGATGCTAGAGTTTCTGAACAACGTGCAGCATTATTCTAGAAACGGTCATGTACTGATGTGTGTCAATACACACAAATGTTATGATTGTCTGTCATGTCTGGCAATTTAGATTTTTTTTTTTTTATAATTCTTTACCCCTAAAGCAAAACTTTGTGGTGGGCCTGGGGGTGGAGCTTTCCATTGTTGGCCAGGACAGGGGTGCCAATACTTTGCACAGGGGTGCCAATACTTTGCACAGATTGCACTGATCCTTAATCTTAATACACAAAAAAAACTTAATACTAAGTTAAAATTCAATACACTGGCTTAATGTACTTTTATACTTTAAACTACTTTTTTTTAAACACTTGAGTGTGTGTGCGCATGTGTGTGTGCGCATATATCATAATGTGTGTAGGTGTGTTATTCATACAGAGGTGATTTGATAGTGTGTGTCTGCATCCTGGAAGCTTTTTTTTTTTTTTTTTATAACTGACGTAAAGGCTATTTGAACAGAGTTAATGGTTACTACTAGAAACACACCTCACTTAAATTTACACACACACACACACACACACACAGACACAAATATGTGTGTAACGTTAATCAATTAGATTTCAAAGGTTTCTGATTTTGCTGATAAATAGGCTGTGTGTGTGTGTGTGTGTGTGTGTGTGTGTGTGTGTGTGTGTGTGTGTGTGTGTGTGTGTGTGTGTGTGTGTGTGTGTGTGTGTGTGTGTCCAACAGTACTTTTAATCAAAAGAGGTTTAGGGTTGTGTCCTGGTTCACCACTGTATTTGCAGGATCTGAATTTCCCACCAAGGATACTCCCACCCCACCAACACACACACACACACACACACACACACACACACACACACACACACACAAATAATTACATTTAAATAGTAGCTTATACAGAAGGTGAAAGAAATTCATTATTTATTTTTGTATGAGTAATTATGTTTTAGTCTTCATGCTCACGAAGTCTGTGTGAATGTTATCGCAGGTCTTTGTCGCCCTCTAGCGGCAATAAAAACTACAGCTTGTTCACTCCGCCAATCGATGGATTTACATTTACTTTAAACCGTTATATTTCAAGCGCAGCCAAAACCACAGTCTATATGGAAAATAAATATATGATTTTGTAGTGAAACGAAAAAGGTTTGTAGTACAGACGTTATTTATAGTTATATAATTAGTATTAACCTAGAAAACTACACTAGTGAAGTGAAATTAAGATTTTTTCATTCGAAAAAAATAGAAAAAATTTGCAATAGCTTTTATATATATATATTTTATCTAAAAAGTTAATTTTTAAAGGAATCATATGGCTTGGGATCCAAATGTCTGAACTCATTAATTAAGCTCTACAAAATGTCAGGAATTACATGAATAAGCATTTCTTATCAAAAATTAAGAAAATATCAGCTGATTTTAACCACAACAGCAACAGGACTTAATATATATCCGATGTATTATCCTGAAACACCATTCAAATATAAATCGAAAAGTTTAGATTATTCACAATGTTGAATATTTTTTGTGTTGTTTATGTAGATAGTTATATTGGTAACCATGGTGTTTTTGCTTTTGTAATTTCTCCCTAAATAGTCATCCAGTCTGCTGTAAGCAGTCTGTTGTGACTCAGATTGTGATTTGGCCGTCGGGATGTCTGTGACTCAGTGTGATTTACTGTGACTCATGAAAAAATGGCGAGGTGTCTGTCCCGTCATTTTCTGCTGTCTGTCTGTCTGTAAATGTACACGTGTCTAAAAAATGAATTATTCTGCTGAATGTAGTGATTAAAGTACTTTTTTATCAAAGCCATGATAAGGATTAAGGATTTCATTGTGACTAAAAGTCCTTGAATTTATTGCTAGCTTACAGTATATGTAGTATAGTAGCCTATAGTAGTATAATGAGTTTTTTTCTCATTGTTTAATCTCATAAAAAATTATGCTTATATAGCCTGGTAGCAAATATGGCTGGCTAATTAGCATCATGTATAGGTGGTAGCTAGCTTTTTAAATGCTAAAAAATCAGTTAATTCTCTTTTCTCACTCCTTGAAACAGGAGCCAGTGTGTTTCTTTTTTCATGTGTTTTCATTTCTTTTCACCCACATTAGAAGAGCACTGGCTGTTCCACCACAGAGAGCAAACACTTTAAACAGCTTATGTCGATTATGTACATTTCTAATAATGAAAAAAAAAAACACACATCACAGGCTAAACCTGAACACATGCGAAGGAGATGCTAGCACCTCTATCCTGTCTTCCTCAACAAACTTTCAAAAAGTCTTTTAACCTGTTGACTTCTTATTCAGTCTCGTCACACTGTATATACAAACAAAATCCCTTTCAATGTACAGAGTTGTGAAAAAGTCCACCACCATTAGCATTGTTTTAGCAATGGTTTAATGAACAGTAGAATACAACCATAAAATACATGATGAATGCAGTAATTGTAAATGCAGAACAGTGTTTATCAGGGTAAAGTTGTAAGTATTCAGTGTGCAGCGATGGACGGTAACAAAGTAATTCTTTATTTCCATTTGGGGAGACTTTTACTTTACTAAATTTTAAAGGCAAATGTCATACTTTTTATTGAACTATTCGATCTTTCTTTTGGCTTCTCCCATTAGGGGTCGCCACAGCGGATCATCCGTATTATTCATCCGCATGTTCGATTTGGCACACGTTTTTACGCTGGATGCCCTTCCTAACGCAACCCTCCCCATTTATCCGGGCTTGGGACCGGCACTAAGAGTGCACTGGCTTGTGAAACCCTAATGGCCGGGGTTGGTTCCCTGACCGGGCATCGAACTTGTACTTGTCCTCAAGTGAAAGTTTAAAGGGAGCACCTCATAATGTCATTGCTAAAGAGTCAAAGGTCTATTAGACCACGTATGTGCAGGTCATGCTTGAACATTACATACGCATGTTGTGTGAGTTTAAATTATTGAAACTTACAAATGAGACCAACTTTCAGTTATATCATTCCATTCAAAATGTTGAATGTTCACTGAATTATACACACACACACACACACACACACAAAATCACATTAATGTCAAGTGGAAATATTTGTGATCTGAAGTGTGTTGCAGCATGTCCTCAAATTGACGTGACAAAATAATTACTGTCGGGAAGGTAACATAACACATGAAAAAAAAATCGTGTGAATTTAAAACTGTGAAGTGCCTGAACATCTCATGTGTAAATCTCACACCTGAATCAGGTAATTATTTACTTGAGAGGTTCAGGTGAAATCCGTATCATAAAAAAAAAGTGTGTTTTTTTATTGATGCGTAAAGACAAATAAGATATGGAGTTCCAGAGTAAGAAGTGTGCTGCTTTAGATCCTCGCTCCACCCTGCAGATTCTTCACCCCATTAGGAAAGCACTTCCTGCTGCCACTCCTGCCCTGTGTTTGTATTTATCCTTACCTGGAGGTCGTATCTGAGCCCTGAGGCGTGCGGGGCGTGGAGGGACGATGACTCAGTTTCCTCCTGGCTATAAAAACACTTGTCGGTTTGTCAGAACAGCAGAAATCAGCAGGAATGGACACGCAGAACCACTCCGTCCTGAAAGAAGGTTTTTTGGTTAAGAGGGTAAGTCGTGATTTTTATACTTGAATAATGTGGAAGATGTTTTACCGGAGATCCTGAATGTTTTTCTTTACCTTTCACTGAGTGTTTACTGGATTCTGAGCTCGAGCAGAATAAATATTTTAAGGAACATGCAGACTCTCAGCTTGTCATGTAAAAAAGTATAGGAAACACTGTGTTGTGCTATTACAGTACAGGAAAACACTGACTGTTTAAAGCTCAGTGACTTGGATGATATGAAGATTTCTATAACCACTTTTAACCTCTTTCAAGGTCTTTCAATCGGAGTAACAATTGTTTTTATTCACTTAAATAATTAAACTTTTACCTGTTTACATTTAATGCCGACTTAAAGTCAGTTCTAGTTCTCACTAACAGCATAGCGGCGCTGAACACTCACCTGCCTCAAATTTTCTCTCTTTTGAATTTGACAAGACCATAAAAAACCCTCGTCCTGTTATATTACGAAGAAAACACAAAATAACAAGTTACAAAAAAGTTAAACTGATACAAAGCTCTGAAACTGGAGACTCCTCTCATAAATATATGTTAAATAAATGTCACCGCAACAAAAAAATATTCTTATTAACACAGCTTATTACAGCTTATTAACACATCTTAAATGCTTATTAACACCACTTATTACAGCTTATTAACACATCTTAAATGCTTATTAACACGGGTTATTACAGCTTATTAACACGTCTTAAATGCTTATTAACACATCTTAAATGCTTATTAACACCACTTATTACAGCTTATTAACACATCTTAAATGCTTATTAACACGGGTTATTACAGCTTATTAACACATCTTAAATGCTTATTAACACATCTTAAATGCTTATTAACACATCTTATTACAGCTTATTCACACATCTTAAATGCTTATTAACACAGGTTATTACAGTTTATGAACACATCTTAAATGCTTATTAACACAGGTTATTACAGCTTATTAACATATCTTAAATGCTTATTAACACAGTTTATTACAGTTTATGAACACATCTTAAATGCTTATTAACACAGTTTATTACAGCTTATGAACACATCTTAAATGCTTATTAACACATCTTAAATGCTTATTAACACAGTTTATTACAGCTTATGAACACATCTTCAATGCTTATTAACACATCTTAAATGCTTATTAGCACAGCTTAAATGTTCTTATAACACAGCTTATTATGAATACTTTATTATTCTTAGTTAAGTCCCTATGAATGAGGGTGCAGTGCATTAATGTAAACCTGTGATTCGTAGCCAATGCATCAACACCTTGTGACTAATCAGAAAACAGAGCTAATCAGCACTGTGGTAAGGTGTGGTAAAACTTTTTCTTTATATTTCTCATCAGGGTCATGTGGTTCACAACTGGAAAGTTCGATGGTTCGTCCTGAAAGCTGAGCAGCTGCTTTACTACAGGTTTGAAGGAGGGAAAAGGGACTCGTGTCACAGAGGGAGCATCCCATTACAGGCCTGCGAGATCACCTGTCCTTACCTGGAATACGAGAACAGACCTGTAAGATAATAGGACAAAATATGTATGCTGCAATTAATGATTCACAATTAATTGGGGGAATTACTGTACGTTTATTTTGCAGGGATTTAATTACACCACTTGGACAGGAGATTAAATATATATAAGTTAAAAAAGCATAATGGTTATTACCTGTCATTTCGTTTTGATTATAAAACCTACAATAGGGAATCTTAGTCAGGGTGTGTGTCCTCGTGTAATTTACAGCTGCAGGCATTTAAAGTTCCTCTACTCCAATACATAGTCATATTAAATGTGCTGTGTGTGCAGTACTCTGCTCTGGCTTGTCAGGAACATGGTGTGTGTTTGTATATTTAATTGCTTGGGCTCCACAGCAACCAGTGGTTATTCATAATTGAGCTTGTTGTGGCACGTATTTAGTGGACAGGGATACCCATAGAGACATGACAACATTTATTTAACTATTGAATGACATGCTGAGGATGTTTCTTAGGCTGTATGTTAGTGTAAGGAGTCTCCAGTGTCAATGGTGTTGTAACAGCTGTGTTCGCTGTGTAACAGCTGGTCATAAGGCTGAAGACCAACACTTTGTCGGAGTACTTCCTAGAGGCATGTTCTCGGGAGGAGCGAGACGAGTGGGCCGTGGAGATCAGCGCAGCCGTGAGGAGACTCGGCTCGGGGGATGCTCCAGGTCTTTCTCCAGCTGTGTGGAAAACTTCACATTCGCTGCAGCTCCACAGTGTTAACCTCAGGTGATGCGAGTTTCAAGGGGGTTTTTGGCATCATCACACAAAAGAGTTTCAGATGTAGTTCACTGATTAACACTTTTTCAAAAACCTGAAACACAATCCAGGTGTCAATCCTAATTTTTTAGTTTGATCCTGATGTGTGTGTGTGTGTGTGTGTGTGTGTGTGTGTGTGTGTGTGTGTGTATATCAGTCAGGTGGTGGACTCTATGTACGACGTTCACAGTGGCATCAAGATGAGCAGCCACGTTGAGCAGGGCAGCACCTACATGAACTGCTTCTCAGGTCTGTATCCTTACAATATTTAGTACACACACACACACACACACACACACACACACACACACACACACAGGTAGATAAAGTTTGTAATACATCCTTCCTCTTAAAGCCATGATATATGTCTCGCTTATCCCTATTTAAAATGTATTGTATAATCTAATAAAGGTATTTTATTAATAAAACATTGATGATGTAATGGTGTGTGTGTGTGTGTGTGTGTGTGTGTGTGTGTGTGTGTGTGTGTGTAGGCTCAGCAGTGGTGGATTGGTTGGTGTTCACTCAGCTGGCTCTGACTCGGGTGGAGGCAGTGACTCTGGCGTCGGCTCTGGTAGATGAAGGCAGTGTAAGAGCTGTTGGATTTAAGAGCGTAGCCGCCGTGAGAAACGCTGCTCTTGGAGAACAGTTTCTCGACGATTCTACAGCTCTCTACAGCTTTGTATGTTTTTTCCCCTTGACAACTGATCATTGTGTTTTAGCAGTGATGTGTTTTTAAACTATAAATACGTGTTTATGTGTCATCAGGCTGAGAGCTTTAAGAAACGAGGTAGTTTAAAGTCTGAAAAGTCCATGTCTGCAGTGGAGCTGAGTGGAAGAGTGCAGAAGAGAGGATACCTGATCAAACAGGTGAGGTTTTAAATCACGTTTATCCTCCTCATGTTCATCATCATTATTAAATGTTTAAGGTTGTACCTTCATTATGAGGATGAATTAGATCATGTGTCACAAGATACAAACCGAGAACATCATGTGTGTCTGTTTCTCACTTGTGAATATTTGTGTGTGTGTCTGTGTGTGTTTGCAGGGACACAATGTTAAGAACTGGAAGGTACGACTGTTTGTGCTGAGGTCAGAACCTGGTTTCTTGCACTACTACAACCCAAGCAAGGTGAGAGCAATAAAATCATTTACAAATAATAGTAATAGTTAAAATAAAAAAGCTCAAGATTCAGCACGTTTATTTTCTACAAAGAAAATTTAGCAGTAGCTCGTGAGCATTTGATCTCAGACTGGCTGGCCTGTACGCCAATAAAGACGCAAATGCCATAGAGAAGATAGATGATACACTAACATCTAAAAAACTTTTTGAATGGCACCAAATTTACCCATACTACCTTTGCGATCTATTGGTCGATCGCAATCGGCATATTAGGCACCCATGTAGTAATATGTTATGGTTCCTAGACTGACAATACATTCCAAGAGACCTGTACAGCAGACACAAATGTGTAATTGTTAATGTGGTGTTTGTGAATGTAACATTTACGGCAGGAAGCTTTAACAGTCAGAGGTAAAGTTGTAAAAACAAGACATAGGGATTTATGTTGTTTGAAGGTTCTTGTTGTTACTTAATAATTTCAAGTGGAAACTTGTTTTGTTGACATTCCACACACACACACACACACACACACACACACACACACACACACACACACTATACATGGAAAAAAGTAAGACTTTCTTAAAATACAAATAAAACACATGTTTCTGTTGTATATGAGGTAAAAAGTAATACAAGATTAAATTTAAACAAATATTTCTAGTTTGGGTTCTTTCATTGTGTTATTGCTGCTCTTGATTGCGTGCTGACTTGTCTACTTCCTGTGATGACCTCATTCCTCAGGATGACATCACTCCAGTTGGCGGGTTTTCTTTGCGCGGCTGTCTGATTTCTTCTCTGGATGACAACGGCGTACCTTCAGGTGAGCACGTTTGTGTGTTTGTGTATGTGCTGAGTCATCATAATAACAGGTAAATGATTAGTCAACAATACACAGTATATATTAAAGGATGTCCAGGTATAGAATCATTCCAGAACAGCGGTAATGTCTTCCTTTTCCCACATGTTCAGACGTATGTTTAAGATGTTTATCTAAGTGGTTGCGAGGTCACCACTAAACCATGTGTGTTTCTTTGTTACATGCAGGTGTGAAAGGTAAAGTCCAGGGGAATCTGTTTAAGATCATCACTCAGAGAGACATACATTACTTCTTCCAAGCCCCCACACACCAGGAGAAAATGAACTGGATCGAAGCCCTCAAGCAGCAAACGTAAAACCGTGGTTTTGTCTGAGACACAGCTGACGTCATGGCGGGCTTAAGCTTTTCACACACTTTGTCCTGCATTATGTTTACCGTAGTGTTTGTAGCATTATATTACAAACCCCAACATTCATCAGTATGATGAAATTATTTAAAAGGACATATTTATTTATTTATCATTTAAAATCTTCAAGAACCTGATATTCTCAGCATTTAAACTTTATGTAAATGGTGAGCAGGAAATGCTCTAAAAATCATGATGAAGCTCATCCTGCTGGCAGGACATTAACTTCATTAGGTTCACATGAAATTGGCTGGATGTGAAATTCACTACAGGACACCATCAGCGGCTTCTTTCTTTAACTTATTCTCATGCTAAGCACTTTTTGTATGCACCATGATACTTGTTTTAATGTTTTGTGTTAATTTTTTTTTTTTTTTTTTTTTTACTTTTATACAGAATCAGGCATGTACCCATATTATGATATTCAATCACTCTGTAGTACTTTGTCATGATTTGTACAAGATACATGAACAAATACTGATACAAATACTGTCATTTTTTAAACAACATAGTTATAATGAAAAGTGTTGCATATATGTAGCTATAATATATAATATGTAGCTATAAAACCTGATCTCAGCACATGCCCATGTCCATTTTTATCACATTGAATCATTTAAAATAAAGTGTTTTATTGTATAATAGAGATGCAGTGAGGAGCCTCGTCCCGTTCAACAGCGTGTTTTTTCCTTCGCAGTGTGAAAATAATGCAAGTGTTAATGATCATGGTGAAAGGGATGGTGGTGAAAACTAAAGAAAATATGAAAGGAAACAAAAATGTTTATCAAAAAACAAAGATTAAAATAAAATATTTTCATTTTTAAAAGAAAATAATTTAAAAAATATGAAAAATCTAAGAGAAAAAAAAACATGATTCTTGAGTACATTTTGTTTTAGCAAGAAATTTAATTATATGGAAATATATATATTTTTTTATTTAATTCAGAAGTAAGTCAGAGGTAAGAAAGTTTGGAAAGAAGATATAATTAATTTGTTGATCTTTCTGGAAACTTAACATTAAGAGGAAATGTGATAGAAGACAAAATTATGTGTGAGTTGAAAGATGCTGATTGGTTGGTTCATGTTTAGATCACTAGTGAGAGTTGAAATCTACATTGTCCATTAGTATATTTAAAAAAAACAATTCAAGCATTAATCTTTATTACTTTAAAAGTAATAAAATGTATAAAATTGAACATAATGTGATGTGAGACCGAAAAGGAGAAGTGTGATGTAAAAACAATGGAGAGCATGTGATTTATAATGAATCACATCGATGATGAATCTTCGGGTATATCTTTATACATTACCACAATATACAACATCCAAGATATTTGCAAAAAAGTCCTTTATTGTTTTCATCCGGAATCTAATTCAAACAAAGGCATCTTGACAAAGCTTTTTTTCTCCGTCAAACACGTGTCTTTCAACTGCTGTGCCTGTTAACACAAACATACAGTATAGAAATGATCAGGCGAGCTCTAATGCAGCGTACATGAACTCCTACATGTGTGTAAAAAAGTGTGTATTGTAGGTGAGTGTGACACACATACATACAAACACACACATACTGTACATACACACACACACACCACTGTGTTCTAATAGCACCATGTAAGATATTGCATTAGAAATCTCTCAGAGAGCTTTCTGGTTGTATTTTTCCTGCCTCCATGAAGAAAATGTGGACACACACACACATGCAAATGTCAAGGCACTTCTGTTGAAAAGAGCCCAAGTTCAAGGTTAAGTTCATGGTTGTAGCAGGTTGTAGTACATTTTATGTACCACCCTTGAAGTAGCAGTTTGCAATTGTGTCAGAAAACGTTAATGTAGACAGGATTAGTGATAATGACTCCTACATTCTCTGTCCCTGGTTTGTTAATTTATTAAAACAACGTCCACATAGAAATTTTTCGAAACAACATTCTGTGCCGAAAGAGCAAGAATTTAGTTCAATGTCCTAGCTTTCAGGAAATGGTGTCAAAATGCTAACAATCACTTACGTTATATTTGCTTTATAGTTCCCTTACTGACACTGGAATCTCTTCTTTACAGAAAAAACATTCACTAGATTAATGATTGCGATTATACATGTTTTAAAAAGAAGCGTCTCTTTATAAGAAACAGTCCTTTGGAAGCTGCTGTTACTACTGAAACAATAAGTGCATTGCGGTATGTAAATCTTTGATAGAAAATGAACCAACACCTTCTGACCAATCAGAATTGAGAATTCGAAAGCGCTGTAGTATAAAACACTGCTGCCAGGAGAAGAAATTTGTGTGAAATTCATACTTGTGTGTATGCGGTCTGGGTGTTTTTATGACTTAGTGCTTAGTGCCAGAGGTCAAGGGTCACTAAGGGAGTGATATTTATGTAAAAGAACTTCAGTTTTCTACAAGTGCCTGTTTGGGGTTATTTCTTTTGGATGGCGACTCTTAATGATGTTCTCATGCGATTTTGGTAAGCTGCAGGTCTCCGCCCACACGCACGGTCGTGAGGGATGCCAGCTGGGTCACTCTGTGTGTGTATCCACACAATGGCTGCCCATCCACAAGAATCCGAAACTGTTGGTGCTCACACACGATCTCCATCTGAGAGAGTGAGAGAGAGACAGAGAGAGAGACAGAGAGAGAGAGAGAGACAGAGACAGAGACAGAGACAGTCTTATACCACAGTGTTTTTATCTTCTAGATTCTTTCTCTCTAGAAGGTGTTTATAACAGCAGCTCGAACAGTAGTGCAATGAATCTTAGGCTTATGTTAGTGTTTTTTTTTTTTTTTTACATTACATTTACATTAGTTTCCATAGCAACAGCTAATCCCAAGGGCTTGTATTATCAATAAAAGTATTTGTAAGGAGATGTTTGGTAAACATTTCTGGAAGAAATTTTAACCAAAAGAGGCAAAGTTTAGAACTATTTTTAAAACTATTGTAGGGAACAAGAACTCACTTGTTTTACATTGTTACAACATTCTGAACACTACATGAAACTAAAAATGGGCTTTTAAAGTATGACACCATACAAAATTGTTGCTAAATTGCTGTGGTGTATGAGTAATAAAACATGCTGTATCAGAAAATAATCCAGTCTGAGATGGTACTTGTAAGTCACCACACAACTTTGCCGCTGATTTTTTTTATTTAACACCTTGCCTCAAACTGGTTCATTCCTCACTTATACTTTAATCTTTTACTGACACTGAATGTAGTATCACCTGAGACTAAAAGCTTACTTTAAAAGACTCTCCAGCAGCAAAAGGGAAGAAAGAGACGATGCTCTCCGATGTTCCCCACTTCCCATTGACTCTGGAAGTGCGGACCACTGCCTTTTCAGGAAACTTGACCGTCAGCTGTAACCCCACGTCACCCTCCTGCTCTTTGTCATCTTCTTCTTGGGGTTGGCAGGACAACGTCACCATCATACTGCACGCAGTCATGCAGGGGGTCAAATACATACGCCATTTTACCATTTAAAGTCTGGAACCTTTAAATAAACTAGTATCAATGACCTTCCAGTCATTTTGCTTTAGTGAGAAACGAGAGCAGCATTTATTTCCCAAATAAGGCCAAAGCAAAAGAATATCTCTTTTGACATCTGGCAGAACAAAAATCTTCACGGGATATGCTTTTTCCCACACTGGCACTGACACAATAACTGGGAATTACAGAACCAGCCACGACACGAAAGAATGACTCTTGCATAAAAAGAATGTCCAGATTGTCCATATGCACTGACTGTGTGTAAAGTCTTTATTTCCTACAGCTGACTTTTTTACCCTATGACATGCTATGGAGCTTTACTTCATGAATGACACAGGGTTAGAGACAATTTACCTCTTTGGCCTTTCGTGAATGATGCCCATCACTACGATTCTCATAGCAGGACGCAGACCTCCTTTAATCTGTCCGACGTAATCCTTCTCCTGCACACAGACAGAGTTACAACAGAAATCATAGAAACGTATAATTTCTAATTTAAACGCATCCTAACCACTAGACCACCAGGGACCTATAGAAACTTATAATTAACCAACTAAATAACTAAAGTGATTAGAAAACATGAACAGGTGTAAAAGTTGTCTACTTTTTCTGTTTGACGCTTTCATTCTTTGTCATGTACAAACATAGGCATTAAGAATGCAAATCAGTAACATAATATGGTAATACGTTTAAAAAAGAAAACTTTTTTTCATTTGAGTTAGGTGTAAATGAGCATGAATGATGGACTGCTGTCCTATCCCCTAGGGTGTACTCCTCATTCCTGGAATAAAGTGCTTAACATAATAAAGCATAAAACAATAATAAATTGTTTACAACACGACTCCAATCTGGTTAAAAGCCAACAACTGGATTAATGAATATAACTAGTAACCATGATCCCTAATAAACACTTGGTCCTGGGGTAACATTGTTTTATTTTACTCTGTACTGTGATTTATATGGTTGTAATGACCATAAAAGTCTTCTCAACAATATAGCAATATCAGTGAACAGTAATGAATAGAAGACAGTATCTAATATCCTGTAGAGAATAATGTCTAAACAAATAAATAATAAATAATAAATAATAATAATAAACTGTACCCACAATGCAAACAGTCAATGATGTGAAAACAATGTGAAAAATCCATCAAAACGATAAAATCAATAAACAAAACCCAGTGGTGGTGAACACCGAACACAATAAAAGACTATTAATTGAAATAAAATTGTAAAAATGGTATGACCCAGTAAAAGTACAGTGTGTGTGTGTGTGTGTGTGTGTGTGTGTGTGTGTGTGTGTGTGTGTGTGAAAATGTTTGTGGCGTGGTATCCCCTAGGGTGTATTCCTCATTCCCTGGATTAAACTGATTAACATAATAAAGCATAAAACAATAATAAATCATTTTCACCACAATGCCAAGGCATCCAATCCGGTTAAAAGCCAATAACGGAAATAATGAATACAACAATTAACCATGATCCAGAATAAACACTCAACAATAAAGAAAGAAGACAGCAAGGTATAGCAAATATCACTGAACAGTAATGAACAGTATTATAAGAAAGAAAGAAACAAAAAAAGAACAGTAACAGAATTCAGTATTGAATAACCTGTAGTGAATAATAGATCAATAATAATAAAATGTTATTATTATTATTATTATTATTATTATTATTATTATTATACAAAAAACAGTACCCACAAGACAAACAGTCAATAATGTGTAAACAATATGAATACTATGTATACAATTAAGATACTATTAGTTAAAATAATATTGTAAAAATTGTATGGCCCAGTGATGGAGCTGGGCTACATTATAATCCGCAAACACCTCGGGTGTGTGTGTGTGTGTGTGTGTGTGTGTGTTAATAAAGCACTATCGTCACGCACAATGAAATATATGGAACTGAACACAGGATGAATGTAAGAGACTTACACTCGGTGCCGGTGCAGTGTCAGACATTGTTTCCATCTGCTCGATCCTGCGGTTATTGTGGAAAAATGAGATGAATGAAGATGAACAGCGTTTAAACCCCGCCTGGGCCGATACCGTCTTACAGGCCCACCCGCGTTACCGTGGAAACCGTCTCACCCGTGGTGACGACACAATGCAGAATCCAAAATGGCTACCTGCTGCTATGCGCGTTTCATGTGTGCATTGCAGAATACTTTGTGTGTGTGTGTGTGTGTGTGTGTGTCAGAGAAAGAGAAAAGAAAGAAAGAAAGAGAGAGAGAGAGAGAGAGAGAGAGAGAGAGAGATAGAGAGAGACCGCTCTTTAATTGCAATATAAATAATAAAATGAGTATTACTCCTCCTATTTATTATTATTATTATTATTAGTTGTAGTAGTATTTTTGTCCTTGCTGTTCTTCGGCTTATTATTATTATTATTATTATTATTATTATTATTATTATTATTATTACTACTACAACTACTATTACAATTAATATTTTGCTGTAGTAGTATTTCTTTTTGTTCCTTTTGTTTTTGCTGTTCTGCCCCTTCTTCTTCTTCTTTTACTTTTTCTACTTCTTCTTTCTCTTCTTCTTCTTCTTCTTCTTCTTCTTCTTCTTCTTCTTATTATTATTATTATTATCCAAGTTAATGTTACGTTAGATCCAGAAGTCAGTCAAACTATTTGCATGTTTTTGGACAGAGGGAGAAGACCAGAGAACACAAAACATTAACACAGACAATAAGCACAGGTTTGAACCAAGGTTTAAACTTAAACCAATGGTCACCCAAACATATTTATTTAAAAACAAATTACTATTAATTACAAAGATTGCATGGTTAATTTTAACAAAAAAAAAAAAAAAAAAAAGAAATATCTGAAAACTCATAACATTCATGCTAATAAGATCAGTGTACCTAAAACAACACTATGTCAATACACCCTGAATAACAGTGTACATTAACTGATGAGTTAGCTTCTTCTGCAGGATTTGGATTTGAGAAAATCATTTACAGAACAAACAGGTAATCTGGGGCACGTACACAGAGAGACATGCTGTGTTTCTCACACACCTAACAGATCAATTGTGTACATAAACACCAGGTAAAATACTGGTGACCTTTGTTCTCGGGGATGCCAGATTTAAATGGGTTTATGTAGTATTTTTAAGCTTCCAAATAAATATATTAATTAAAAAGTGTCATTAAAGCATTATTGATAAAATTCGAGATTATTACACGTGATCATATAAATATGTATTCTATATGTTAATATACACTATATAAAAAAACTAAAAGAGGTAAAGCAAACTAAAGTAATATGTCTTAAATAATAAGGACGCATATAATTATTTTCCAACATTACACAAAATTGTAATGTTTAATTCTTGTAAATGACGAAAAAAAAAAAAAAAACCGAATTTTTTTCTCATATCAATTTTTCGGTTTGAATGTAAAAATGCAGTGAAATTTTAAATTTTTAAGAAAATGTTACAATTAAAATTAAATCTCTAAGGATGAAGTAAAACCTGGCAACTTAGAAGTCACTTCCTGAATCAGCTGATAAGGTCACATGACACAACTGTCATGGCGTCGGCGCTGTCAGGGTGCGGGTGGTGTAGGTAGTTAGAGGGAGTGTATAAGCGCCTGTTCTGGACAAAACAAACCGTAAGTGCTGTATTTTACAATGTTATACGATAATGGACACAATTCGGAGATAATAAACATTCTCCAAGACGACTGTTTGTCACCTGGACCCATTAAAATCCTGATTTTATTAAAAGGTTTATGAGTAAAACTTTGGATGTTGCATTGTAGACAGAAGTAAACAAAATTGTATATTAACAGTACAGTAAAAATTTAACATATCTATACATAGTTATTCAGACAGGTTTATTTCTAGACTTTTTTATTTCTGTTATTTATTGTAAAGCTGAATATCCTGTAAGGTATCAACAGTGTATTCCTTTATACCTTGAAGCATTTAATTAATAAATGTATTTTTCTCTTTATTTACTTTCTTCTTCCTTTATTCCTCTTTAATTTATTTATCTGTCATATTGATAGCCATTTCTTTTTTACCTTGACATACATTTAGGTAAAACTACATTTGATTGTCTCAACACTATTTTCTAAAACTGAATGGTTTAAAGATGTGATCTGTAAATTTTCAAAGTGTTTCCAGATCGGTTCTAATCATGTAAATGTGAAGCTGTCTGAGAGAAACTCTGATTTACAATATTAATATTTAAAGTAAGTTTATTCACTGTTTGATTCTGTTTTTTATGTTTCTGATTCAGAATTAAGTTCAGACCAATGCTCCACCTTTTTAAGTCCAAAGGCGACTCCCTAGGTTTTTGTAGTTTTAACAAAAACAGGGTTGTGGGGACACTGGACAAACTAGGAACCACATCTTTACTATTGGATGAGAAGTGCTGTGTGAAGTGATGTGCCTGCTGTTTTACATGTATTTTGTGCCTGCTGTAGATGAGTGGCTGTTATCATCTGGATAATGACGCTAAACACTGATACACACTTGGGAAAGCGTGCCATTATGCATCCTTTTGGCCAGGAGGAGGAGAGCTCTGTGCAGGACCTGTTTGTGTTTTTTACTCAGTGTTTACAGCATGGCGAGTGGGAGCTGGCTGCCGCTTGTGTCCGACAGCTCAGTCAGGCTGCCGGAGACGTGCCGCAGAGTCCCAATGATATCATCTCTGCACTTATCGCACAACCGTATCAACTTGCGTGAGTAGTGTCGCCTCACATTCAAACAGTCTCTGTTAGCTTTCAATTTTAGTTGCATTAACATTCAATCATTGCAGCCACGTGCAGGTGGTTTGTGAGTGTGGCCTTTGACTTCACTTTCACCATGTGTGGTTTTGCAGGTGGGAGACACTGGGAAGTCCTCACAAACTTGCTTGGTTCTGGCTTCAGGTGCTGGAGAAGCACTCAAAAGACAAGGTGAAATAATTTTTTTGATTAAAATATCTCAGAAGAGTTTCTGAGCATTTCATAATCCATATCATGTCTCCTTTCTGCTCTGCAGGTATCTCCTTCAGTCCAACGGGAACTGGCCTTCCTGCTGCTTTTAGAAGAGCTCGGAGAGAAATTGCCTCATTCTGTACTAAAAGTAAACCTCCCACTTTTTGTAACACTTATACAGGTCAACTGTAATAGATTAATATAGGTAACAAAAGCAGCAAAATTCCACAGATAAAAGCTACAGTACTTGTTAGGTATTGTTTTTTTTTAAAGTAAACTCAGATGTAAGTTGTACCTATATATTAGGTTTTGTATTAATTCAATTAAATTTACAGACACAGATGCCACGCCTTCTTCAGTGATACTAGCACACACACACAAAGGCCACGCCTTCTTTAATGACCTTGACAGGGACATTGGCCACACCTCCTTCAGTGATATTGGCATACACACAGAGGCCACGCCTCCTTTAATGACCTTGACAGGTACATAGGCCACACCTCCCTTAGTGATATTGGCATACACACGGAGGACATGCCTCTTTTATTGACACTGCCAGGTACATTCAACCCTCCTTTACTAAATCCAAGAAATATTCCACTTTATGTTATGATTTCTCTCTTCCCTAGGAGCTACATCAGGCTTTTCTGGAGTCTGAGCGCATTGAGCAGAATGACTCCCCCTCCGTCGTTCCTTTGAGTAATGCGGCTCTCTCCTCCATCCGCTCCCTGCTCTCTGAGCACAGCCCACGTCTTGCCCAGGCCCTGCTCTGCTTCCTGAAGCACACAAATGCATCCAGTGGTTTTCTCCAGCATCTCCTGGACCTCATGGCAGAGAAGGAAAGCAAGAGAAATGAGGGATGGGCAGCAGAAGTGTGCGGCGCTCTGGCTCTTGCTCCGGGTGCAGCTGCGGAGCTGGAGCAGCTGTGGGTGGAGCTATGGAGGGCAAGAGTGGGGCCCCTAAGTGAGGAGAGGTTGATGGGATGCCTGCTTCGACCACAGAGCCACACTCTGCTGATGCGCTACTGTGCCACAGCACTGCAGCTTAGCAGGGACAGACTGCTTCAAAATCCAACACACACACAGGGTAGGAGAGACAGGGACTAACACAAACACACACAACTAAACTCACAGGCTCACTTTGATTTTCAGTTTTTGGTCCTTAAATTTGGTTCGAATTTGAGGAAGTGAGAGTCTATGGTTGCTTTGTTACATTATTTCCCCCTCATACACACGCAAACACACACACAGCCTTATTTCTGGCCGTCACGTTACCATCATCTTTGTGCTAACGAAAGTCACATGTGACCAATATCTTTGTGCTATCTCAAAACATGCACCTGACCACACATATGGCTAAATTAATATCTACTACTAAGTGTGTGTATGTGTGTTTGTGTGTATGTTTGTTTCAGTGGACTTGCCTGAAGCAGAGAGGCTCATGCTTGGCTTGTGTTGTCATGGTGAACGTCCTGATGCCTGGAAAGCCATTTACTTTGAGTGTCTGAGCAGTGGAAAGCACTTTCTGGAGCAGGTTCTGGTAAGAGTTTTACCCTCATCCACTCTCCTTCATGAGTGTTTTACTAAACACACTTCAAACAGCCACTGCCCAATATGCAGTAAGAATAAAAACGATTTCTAGCACTATGTAAATGGTCAATTTTATAAATAAAAAGGACATTATGTAATAATTATATTTATGTTTACAGTTTCTGTTATAAAGTCACTCGCCTGTCTCCTTTTCTGGTTTTGTTGGTAGGTCACGGGGCTCAACCTAATAAAAAAGGAGGAGTTTTCTAAACTGGAAACATTACTTAGGGCGGAGTTTCAGCCACTGTCCCACCTTCTTCTCTTGCTGGGATGGAAACACTGCCAGAGCCTTGATTCCGCCCAGGGACTCCTCAGGATTCTGCACCAAAAACAGGTCCGGAAATAAACATCTCAAACTGATGCAGTTGACCTCCTTCAATGCGCTGTGCCAATTTATTACCAAATAATTTTTGTCTGCATTATAAAGTCTAATTATTTCTGCCTTAAATGAACTGAAATTTGTGCTGCACTTTGGAATTGTGTGAGGAATTCAGTGAGGGTGTGTAAAGCAGGAAGCAGATGTTTTGGGTTTAAAAAACTCTAACCATTGAGCCACCACTAGAAATATTCCACCTATAATGTGTACCATGGTTTAAATGAAATCAGATCATCTGACAGAAAAAAACCTGAGCATGTATCATAGTGTGTTTGTCACTTTGCACATTTTTTGTGTGTGTTTGTGTGTGCAGGCCAAAGACACTATCCTCAGCGATTTTGCAAACGTCCTCTCTTCTCAGTTAACAGTGTTGGAGTGGTGTATCAAAAACAACTCGTGAGTAACACACTCAAACACGCAGAATGTAGGGGATTCCCAGTCAAAATAGCATTTAAATTTAGATCAAAATTTTTTATCAAACAATATCTGATATTAAAAATGTCTAAAAGATTTCCATTTGTGATCAGCGAAATCTCCCATGAGGCCTTGCTGTCTCAACTGCACAATCTGGATCAGCACTCTGCTCTCTATGTGCTGCACTCTCTCACTTCTCTGGCCAAGTATGAAGAGCACAGAGTGCTGAAGCTGCTGCAGGCTGCAGGTAAAACACACACACACACACACACACACACACACACACACACACACACACACACACACACACAAATTCACTTCTTTATCTGACACTGCTTTATCTGATACTGTTTTAAGGAGACTTTCTTTCTGGAGACACCCAGAGCAACTGCATTCAGCGCAACATCACTCTATTCAGGGGCTTCTGTGCCATAAAATACGCAGTTCGTGCTGTGTGTATAAACACAAGGGTCAGATGCTCAGACTTTGGTTCAGCACAGGTACCACAGAAGGAACAGGCTAAAGGTGTGTACAGTAACTATGTCTTGATAGTGCGTATATAAAAGCTGGACACTTATTCGCTACTGAATGAGTTATAATTCTATGTCTTAATCCAATTGTTTTGTAGCATATTTTTGTAGGCTTCCTACTGTAGCAATCACAGTAATGTTTCACTGTATGTCCTTGAGACACTCTAGCAAAAATTTGCATTACACGTCCCTTCTTATAAATTAAATGATAACTTCTCCACACAGGTCACTCATCCCTGTTTCAGCATTACCTCGCGGAGTGTCAGCTCTACTTGGAAGCGGTTCCTGCAATGTTTCGCCTAGAGCTCCTGGAAAACATCTTCTCGCTGCTTTTCTTGTCCTATTCTGATTTTGCTGAACCGAATCATTTCGACACCGTGGGAACACAGAGCAGCCTCCAGGAAGAGATCCGTGAAAGGAAAGCCCGAGAAGAGCAGGGTGAGAGCTCTGAGACTGTAAGTTCTGGACAGTTGAAGGGTTGCCGTGGCTTTTTGTTGGATCTTGGTGCGATGGAAGGAGTCCTGCGCTACTTAGAGAAGGACTGGAGGGAATGTGTGCCCTCGGAGGCGCTGGAGGCAGAGGTGGAGCTGGCTGAGAGTTTGGGTAGCTCGATTACGGTGGATACTTTCAGCACTCGGTTGCAGAGGCTGTCCAAATACACAGCCGAGGCTCAGTGGAGGCTACAAATCGTTACCACCAATCAGGAGAACCCAAGCAGTGAGTCATATCTGTATATTTTTATGTTTAAATAATTTCATATTTGTATTTGATTATAAACTTTCAAACTTAAATTTCATGTAGTTATTAATAAGAGTCGAGGCACCTATTGTTGATTGCTTGGAACTAATGGCTTTTTCCGGCTTCCTGTCTGCTGTCGTTAATAGAGCGGCCTCTAGAGGCGAATCACTGATGCCATTTCTTAATAAATAAATATTCATATTAATTTCCTTTAGCACATTTTCATGATTCAGTACTAGTTTTTTTTTTTTTTTTTTTTGTAATGAAGTCTAGTACTTTTTAACATGGAGTGTTATGTTTTTGTTTTTTTGTTATGTTTGTTTTTTAAATGTCGGTTACTGGCAAGTACTATCCAACTTGGCAATCGGGATCAGAAAATCCACTGTCAGTCGACCTCTGGTTAGCCTAATTTTTATTAGATTTACGTGCCAACCATATGTATAAGTAAAGAAATGTTTTTTTATATAGCTATATAGTACTTGAAAAGTAATGCTCATTTGTCAGTACAGTGCATAACAAAATAAACAAATCTAGCATTAGGGGGCATAATAAATACATTTAAAATCATAGTAAAATTTCCACAATAATACTGGTAGTCACTCCAGCCCATGACATTTTCTGTTACAGACTTACCTGGCTCCCATTAAAGAAAGGAAAAATATTCTGTTGGCAAAGTGTTTGTTTTTGTGTGTGTGTGTGTGTGTGTGTGTGTGTGTGTGTGTGTGTGTGTGTGTGTGTGTGTGTGTGTGCGCACGCAGGTGGTCCAACTCTGCCCTCTCCCGTTGTGAACTTGACTCTCCCTCTGAGGCGTAGGAGCAGCAGCAGTGTTTCTGGAGTTAGAAAAAAGAAGCGATCACTTCGCCATCGCCCTGAGCGACGCATGACCTCTGAACGACAGAATGGCGAGATCAGCACCAGCACTTCGGGTTAGAGCACTTTATAAAAAAAATGTCACTTCTACACAACATCCAGATGTAATCCAACATCCTAAAATACAGAGTATGTTTTTTTTTTTTCCTCCAGACGGCAGTGGTAGCACCGTGCCAGTGTGTGTGGAGTGCGAAAAGTGTGTGTGTGGAGGACCTCACAGCTGGCTCATTCCCTCTATGCTCTCCCCGCCTGAGTCTCTCCTGATCTCCTGCATACGAAGAGGAAACTATGTGGAGGCTCATCAGGTTACCTACATGCTATACTCTATATAGCAACACTATATTGAACAATAGTGTAGGAAGCTACTTAGATAATATGTGTGTGTTTGTAGGTGATGCTGATGTTTGGGTTGGAGAACGCACCATGTTGTGGCGAGCTACTTTTCATGGAGCGGTACCATGAGGTTCTCTCTGAACTCGCTCAGGTTGAGAAAAAGATTGAGAGCCAGTCCCTTTCTTCCTTATCGTCCTCCACAGAGGGTCTGGGGTCAGTCGGGGTGACAGGGCCGGGACGGAGTCGCCTGGGCAGCAGCAGCAGATCCACTTTGCAGAGCATTGGCAATGCAGCTGCAGCAGGTATGCATGCACCATAATAATATGGTGCAGACTTATAAGAATATATATAAAATTAGAATTTGGTGTATGATCTAAATCGGCCCTTCACACTCCCTAACATGCGCTCTCTCTCTCTCTCTCTCTCTCTCTCTCTCTCACCTTCTCTCTCCTACAGGCATGGCATTTTACTCCATCTCTGATGTAGCTGATCGCCTCCAGAGCTCTCCGTCTCGCCCTCTGGCCTGTTTGGAGGAGAACTACTGGCTCTCTCACACGCTTTCTGATCCCTCAGACCCCCTGCGCCCCCTGCTAGAGGAGCTGAGTCCAGCTGGTATGGCCGCTTTT
Organism: Silurus meridionalis; assembly: GCF_014805685.1. Classification (NCBI taxonomy): domain Eukaryota; kingdom Metazoa; phylum Chordata; class Actinopteri; order Siluriformes; family Siluridae; genus Silurus; species Silurus meridionalis. Next base: position 27,920,107 of record NC_060885.1, on the reverse strand, counting down.
GACCTGGCCTGCTGTCAGTGCCAGTTGTGGAAGAGCTCACGACAGCTTTTGGAGACAGCTGAGCGGAGACTACAAATCTCTCTAGAGAGTCGAGGTATGTGTGTGTTTGTGAGGTACAAAATGAAACTGTGTGACAGATCACCGGTTTACCAAGGAATGCAAAGGTGTTAGCTCTGAAAAAAGTGTGAAGCCACAGAGGCCACGCCTACTTTACTGAGACTCACAGGCACAGGGACCCACCTACTTTGTGTCTTCTTTAAACCATAGACAAGTATCTAACCTCTATCTTCATCTGCAGACATCACGTTGGATCGAGACGTTGGTCAATCTGAAGGTGTCCGAGGTTTTCCTTCTGTGCTGCAGCACATCAGTAAAATACTCAACAGAACAACAACAAGCAAAGGGCCACCAAAATCCGGTACACACGCATTCATATAGTCTTATACCTGTATATTATTATATCATATATTTTTGAACAATACTGAATTCATGTTTAAAAAATATATTATATATTGTAATAATATATATATATATATATATATATATATATATATATATATATATTTATATATTTATATACAGTGGAACCTCGGGTTACAATTTAATTCGTTCGGTACTTTATTCAGTAACCTGAAAAGTTCGTATCCCGATACAAATTTCCCCATAATAATGAACAGAAACTTGGTAATTCGTTCTGGACAACCAAAATATTACTTAAATAAAAATAAAGCCAATATTCACTAATATTATTTACTTTTAACATGTTATATTAAAATCATACCACATAAAACATACAAAGAGGAAAAGATCTTTACCGGTACTTTCCTTTGAGAAGACTCGCTGCAGGAGACGACGTTTGTAGAAGGGGAGGAGGAGAGTTATTGTTTGGAAGGAGAATCTTATTATATTATATTATTATATATTATTATATATTATATTATAGAATATTAAAGACAGTGTTATTAACACGACGCTGAGACAATTGTTGCATTAGAGGGAAAATGAGAGCTGTTTCTTTAAGGCTACTATCAGTTGGTATTGAAGTCCAGAGTGAAATTCATTATGGGTATTGTACTTCGGAAAAGACTGTAACCCTGCTAATCTATCTTCATAAAAACAAGTAAAGTGGTTATGCATCGGCTAATGTTGTCCATCTCATCATTCCACGAGCATCAACTAACGAGTTGTTACGCTGCTGCCGGGAAAAGTTCAAGCGGATAAGTAACACGATGCTCTCGCTAGGGACACAGGACGCTAACTGATGTGACGAGCTGCGTGGATAGAGCAAAAACAACCAACTTGCCTGCGATTTTTTGGTGAGCGACGTTCGTATCCCGATATATTGTTCGTAACCAGGGGCAAAAATTTTTATGAACTGCGATTCGTAACCTGAATTATACGTATGCCGGGGCGTTCGTAACCCGAGGTTCCACTGTATTTATATTTATATATTATAATTGGAATAATACCGCACAAAGCTGTATTAATGGAATGATACTGTATATCAGTTTCTCTTTTTTTATTTTATTTTTTTAAAAGACTGTAACAGAGATGAGGGTGGGGTCCTGCCTCCATTTGGCTGCAGTGCTCAGGAAGTCCTCCTCTGTACGCATTTGTGTCTCACAGAGGAGGCCATCATGGCCCAGATAAACTTTGTCCAGAGCCTCGAGGTCACACTGCAGACTCTGACCTCTGCCATCGACATGGCCGGTAAAAGCATTTATCTTGTACTGTTTATGTCCTTTTCCTTCTTTTTCTCCAAGAATACAGTGTTTAACAGTGACTTTTTCAGAAGAATAAAATTACAGAGAAGCTCTGGGCATAATACAGCATTAAAAAACTAAAGTTATATGTAATAATCTCAGTGCTATAATAATAATTAGTTACATGTGCAATAACTTTTATAACTATTATTGTGGTGTGATTTTTCTGCCATCTGTTTTTAATGTTGCTACACAGTTCATTTCACTTAACATATACCTTAATATGTGTGTGTGTGTGTGTGTGTGTGTGTGTGTGTGTGTGTGTGTATGTATATATATATATATATATATATATATATATATATATATATATATATATATATATATATATATATATATATACACACACATATATACAATTAACACGTGGAATTATATATGGAATTATATACATAACAAAAAAGTATGAAACAACTGAAAAATGTCATATTCTAGGTTCTTCAAAGTAGCCACCTTTTGCTTTGATTACTGCTTTGCACACTCTTGGCATTCTCTTGATGAGCTTCAAGAGGTAGTCACCTGAAATGGTCTTTCAACAGTCTTGAAGGAGTTCCCAGAGATGCTTAGCACTTGTTGGCCCTTTTGCCTTCACTCTGCGGTCCAGCTCACCCCTAAACCATCTCGATTGGGTTCAGGTCCGGTGACTGTGGAGGCCAGGTCATCTGGCGCAGCACCCCATCACTCTCCTTCTTGGTCAAATAGCCCTTACACAGCCTGGAGGTGTGTTTGGGGTCATTGTCCTGTTGAAAAATAAATAATGGTCCAACTAAACACAAACTGGATGGAATAGCATGCCGCTGCAAGATGCTGTGGTAGCCACGCTGGTTCAGTATGTCTTCAATTTTGAATAAATCCCCAACAGTGTCACCAGCAAATCACCCCCACACCATCACACCTCCTCCTCCATGCTTCACGGTGGGAACCAGGCATGTAGAGTCCATCCGTTCACCTTTTCTGCATCGCACAAAGACACGGTGGTTGGAACCAAAGATCTCAAATTTGGACTCATCAGACCAAAGCACAGATTTTCCACTGGTCTAATGTCCATTCCTTGTGTTCTTTAGCCCAAACAAGTCTTTTCTGCTTGTTGCCTTTCTTTAGCAGTGGTTTCCTAGCAGATATTCTACCATGAAGGCCTGATTCACACAGGCTCCTCTTAACAGTTGTTGTAGAGATGTGTCTGCTGCTAGAACTCTGTGTGCCATTGACCTGGTCTCTAATCTGAGCTGCTGTTAACCTGCGATTTCTGAGGCTGGTGACTCGGATGAACTTATCCCCCGCAGCAGAGGTGACTCTTGGTCTTCCTTTCCTGCAGCGGTCCGCATGTGAGCCAGTTTCTTTGTAGCGCTTGATGGTTTTTGTGACTGCACTTGGGGACACTTTCAAAGTTTTCCCAATTTTTCGGACTGACTGACCTTCATTTCTTAAAGTAATGATGGCCACTCGTTTTTCTGTACTTAGCTGCTTTTTTCTTGCCATAATACAAATTCTAACAGTCTATTCAGTAGGACCATCAGCTGTGTATCCACCTGACTTCTGCACAACACAACTGATGGTCCCAACCCCATTTATAAGGCAAGAAATCACACTTATTAAACCAGACAGGGCACACCTGTGAAGTGAAAACCATTTCAGGTGACTACCTCTTGAAGCTCATCAAGAGAATGCAAAGAGTGTGCAAAGCAGTAATCAAAGCAAAAGGTGGCTACTTTGAAGAACCTAGAATATGACATATTTCAGTTGTTTCACACTTTTTTGTTATGTATATAGTTCCACATGTGTTAATTCATAGTTTTGATGCCTTCAGTGTGACTCTACAATTTTCATAGTCATGAAAATAAAGAAAACTCTTTAAATATATGTATATATATATATATATATATATATATATATATATATATATATATATATATATATATATATATAATATTTATTTATTACTTATTCTTCACTTTGATCTTTTACTGTGAGCACCTGCAACCAAACAATTTCTCTAGGAATTAATAAAGTATTCTGATTCTGATTAACTGAACTGAAACTAAAATTCTGTTTATCTATAGAGATTTTTAAGGAGAAAGTGGTATGTCTTGTAATGTCAAGGAATTTATTCCTGCTTGTATTCAATGTGATTGTTCGTCATAGGTGAGAGCCAGTTGACCAGCTCTATCCTGGCATCTCTGTTAGAGCAGACAGGGCTGAAGCAGTCTGAGCTCGACTCACACCCTGTACGCTCTGCTATGAAACAGCTGCTGCGCTCGCTGGACCAGCTGTGCCCTTTTGAATTGGACGGTTCCACCTGTAGGCCAGATTACATGCGCAGCTTCCTGGATTATATCAACATGCTAGCGTCAGTGCTGGTGTGCTGCCTGGGCTCAGAAGGTTAGCAGTTATTTTGAATGCAATTTCATGTGTTTGGTACAAATCAGGCAATATTTAAATAAAACCATTGGAAATCTTTTTTAAAAGATGATGTTGCATTCTGTGTGTGCGTGTGCGTGCGTGTGTGCGTGTGCGTGCGTGTGTGCGTGTGTTTAGATCAAAGTTCGGCAGTGAAATTGGGAAATCCTTTGCTTGTACTTCTGCAGTCACCACATCAGCTCCTCTCATACCTGCTCTTTGACAGACAGGTCACACCAGACAGGTACAGCACACAGTTTTTTACTTTGCAGTAGGGAAAGAGCTGCAAAACAGGAAAAAAATAATTTAATAATAATATATAATAAAATATTTTGTTTTTATTTATAAAGATTATTTATAAAGATAAAGATCAGGCTGAGTCTTACTTTCATGAAGTGTGTATGTGTGTTTTTTTAGGTTACTGTCTCTGCTGCATCAGGAGGGTCTACATGTAAATGTTCAACAGGTCATAGTGCAGCGTTGCTGTGATCCACTCCCTCTGTGGTTCCGTTCCTCCCTAAAATGTGCAGAAGTCGATGGAGGAGCTTTCTGCTCATCCACCATCGCCTCCCTTCTCCATCAGCAAACTCAGGAAAGAACTGACCTTTCTGAACCGCCTGCAGTCTCAGAACCCAGTTCAGAATCAGAAGCGTCGGTGGAAACCAGCGTCTTTCCAAATCTCTCCACCTCTCCTCCTTCTCCTTCTTCTTCTTTATCCTCATCTTCATCGTCGTCATCATCATCCACTGCATCTTCTTTCCTCCTCACACCTTCTGCCCTGTCGTTCCTGAAATCCCGATCTCCTCTTGTCGCTGTGCTGGCGTTGCTTGGCGTGAGCAGGGTTGAGATTGCTCGCGTGACCTCTTCTGCATGGCCTGGACTGCCTTCGTATTTTCGAAGCACTGCACGTAAAGAAGCTCCATTGGACTTGGAGCAGATCTCCAAAGAGGCCGAAGCTTTGCTTACATCCTTTCCTATTCTCAAGGCCTTCCTAGTGGACATGGCAGCGCCTGTGCTGGGGTCATCTCTGGAGGCTGATGAAGTTGGAGCAGCTTTGAGCAGGAAATCTGGCACAGTGGTCGTGCTCTTCTCTGGTTCTCAGGATGGAACAAGTAACGCGACATTGGCTGAAGCTTTTCAACAGGCTTTGAGCACCAAAGACCTGAAGCGAGCTTTGAGCCTGCTGGAGCTCTATGCAGAAAACTGCAGTCAGAAAGGGGCGCTACAGGACAAACTGCTTGCCTGCACCACCATGGAAGGTATGGGGTTATGTCTATTAATTTCCACTGAACACAAAGAATGGGGATAGTTGTTACTCATGATGAGTGGTTTAGACATATTTAGATAGTCTTGCATAAGATTGGTAAAGAAAAACAAATCTTTTGAACATTTTTATTGAACCACCGCAAATTAAATATCCAAATTCTTTATGTCTAGTGGAAGCTGTGGTGAGAGTAGTTCGTGCTGTTCTGTTAATTATGAGCTGTAAAAACATAATGTTAAGTTTAAGAAATGAGAGTTAATTAAACAATACATTATACTGTATAATGTGTTATTTGCAAATCTCTTTTCTTATGCACGTATGTGCAGGAGAGGGCGATAAAGAGCAGCTTTTCCGGGTGAAGGACTGGGAACTGCGAGCCCATGTCACGCTGCAGAGTTTGGACCGCTGGCCTCTTCATAGCTGCCTGGAACTCCTGCGGTTCTGCCTCAGTGACTCAAGGCCGGATCACATGCTCACGCCACAGCTGCAGCAAAAAAAACATGAACTCGACATGTACAACAAGGTGAGTGTTTGGCATGGGATTAATAACTACAGTATATAGAACAAATGTAATCACATCCACTCACCAAATTATTCTTGTCTTATTAAAACGTGTGAGCATTTTGAAGGTTTAGTCCCATTTAATGTAAGATGTGCAGTCCTAAATTGTGTGTGTATGTGTGTGTTATGTAGATGCTCAATTTACAGCCTCCACTGGGATGGCAGACATGGCAGGAGTTAAAGGAGGAGTCGAACAGAAACCCTGAATCCATGTTCTCCCTTTTGTTGCAGACACGGGTCGGCCTGATAGTACTTTATAAATGAGGTTAAATAATTTCTGAACATTTTCTGCCTCAAGTGAATATAATTGACTGAATAATTTGGTGTGTTCCCAGGAGTTTGATTTGTGTGCACAGTGGGTGCAGCTGTATCCCGTATCAGAGAAATCTAAACTGCAGCTCCAGACTGAACACCTTCTCCATCTGCTGGAAAACGGTCAAACTGAGGACGCCTTCCAGGTATTGAGAGTGTGCACAAATTTTGCACCAATGTTCTGCCAGAAACCTTTGAGGCAGAACTTTAACTTACAGAATGAAAGTCCTATAGACCTAAAGTCCTGCACTGTATGCACTCCATCTTCCCTGGCTCTAGCTCCTCGAGGGTCTCTCTGATTCGCTGGAGGTTAGCGAGGGTGCACTAGATCAGAGGCCCGGATTGGCTGCCTGCCATTTCTTGTCTGATTACCTCACGCTGCACTTTCAGAGCCGGATGACGTCGGCACGTAGACGCCATATACACGCCCTGCACCTGGGCTCTAAGGTATGCATTTATGTTTACGTGTGATGGTACCAACCAGGAGTACATGTATTTCTGTCTGCAAAGATGTAATGTTACGAGATTGATCGATGAGTCGATTCAATACGAAAAGATTTTCACATTAAACAACAGAATGAATTATAGTACTGTGTTTTCTAACCTGGCTTCCACAGGAGTTGCTCACTATTCCGGAAGCTTCTCGGCAGGACTACTTCCAGCTGCTAGCTGATCCTCTGCTCATGCTGGAGCAGCTTTTGATGAACCTGAAAGTGGACTGGGTGTCGGTTGCCGTCTTGACCCTCCGGAACCTTTTACCCGCTCAGGAAGCAGGAATCACCAACCAGGACATCGACACACTGCTGGCTGCGTATGCAAAGAAAGCCCTAGACTTCCCTTACGCCCCCCGAGAGAGGACACGCAGCGGTGAGGGCAAAAACAATTTTGATGTGATTTAGACAATTGTCTGATATAGAAAACTATGTTCCACTTGTCCCAGAATGTAGCTAATCAGATACTGAGGCTTTGAATTTTAAGGTTCTCATTGTTCTGTTGTTGCTGTGAAATAAATGATGGTCTCAATTAATTTAGATTCTGTTTGGGTTTTTTTTTAGACTCAGTGATCAGCTTGCAGGACACGCTGCTGCAGTGTCCTATTCAGGAAAGCACACTGTCGTCTCCCACTCGCACACCGCCTCCTTCAACAGGTCTGCCATATTTGCATCTGCATTTGTTTTATTTTGTTGTTATTTGACTCTAGATTAAAAAAAAAAAAAGCATTTTAAATGTCACCAATTCACAAAGGTTACTATTGTGACGACTGTTAAATATAACCAGCAAGGGAAGTAGACAGTGGTCAAAGTCATCCATCACTGATTAAACCCAAACTGAAATGTAAAACTTAAACTTGTCATCATAAAAACTTTTGCTATTGGATCTCTGTATAGGAGGAACTCCCATGCATACTCCATCTAGCATCACCCATGACCAAGACAGAGGTTCGAGTGGAAGAAGCTCCGTCCCTCAGCCATGTTCACTCCTCCAGAGAAAACGCCGGAGCGTAAAGACTGGATCCCTGACCACCAAAGGCACATCTGCATGGTCTGTCAGAGAGAGAGATTCACCATGGTGAGACCCAAAGGGAGACATGATAATGTGTTACTCTCAGGAGTAACAGATTTGTTATGCTGCAATCAGGTTAAACTTAGCTATTCAATCTATCTATTCTTTTTCTCTCTCTCTGTCAGTTTAACCGACGGCATCACTGCAGGCGCTGTGGCCGCTTGGTGTGTCACGCCTGTTCCAGCAGGAAGATGGTAGTGGAGGGAAGTGAGGAGACAGTGAGAGTGTGTGACCAGTGTTACAGCTTCTTTCACACAGTGTAAGCACACACACATGCACACCCCTATATGAACACTCTAGTTATATAAACATATATATATTATAAGGCCATGCATTATAATATTCTTTTCAATTAATATTGTTTTCTTGTGATCTCGACATAACAAAATTGTTTTCTTGTTGTCAGTGCTTATTATTTATGTGTATTTGGCATAAGAGCATATTCCCAAGAAAACAACTTTTCTAATGTTGGGATCATCAGAAAATGAAATCATGATATCGAAAAAATAACTTTTGCTATGTACTCGTGCCTGCACTAACACATATCCACTTATTATACATGATGCTGCATTTTGAACATTCCTCGTGATCAGAAATACATTTTTTTTGTATATTCGGCATAAGGGCATTTTCTAGAAGCAGCATCATCTTAGCATCATGGATAATAGCCATAATCAAAGATAATAACCGTAACCATTTATGGCCACAAATGGTTACGGTTATTATCAATAATGCTGCCTCTAGAACGTGCTCTCCTGCCAAATGCAAAGAAAAATGAAGTCATGATCACAAGGAAACGACTTTTTTTTATGTCGAGATCACAAGAAAATAAAGTTGTGATCACGAGAAAACAAGAAAGTAATACATGGCCTGTTAGGACTTCCGTATAATATTCACACTTCCTCACACATTTTCTTAAACTGTCTTTTTGCAGGTCAGATGCAGATCTGGAGCAGGCAGAAGGTATCATATTATATTCAGTCTAAAAGGTTTCATCATACTGACTGTTTTTAACATGTTCATCTTCCTCTTGCTTATTAACGTAAAGTGTCATTACACTTAAATTTAATTTAAATTAAATAAGTTTATATTTTATTTCTCTCATTCCTTCTAAGAAGTTGTTTGTCTTAGTTCTTATCAACAAAACAAACATTGATCTTCTATGTAAGATTGTAAAGAGTAAAGCTAGAGAACTAGATCTATGTAAATATATAGCATGCTTTTTCAACAGTTGCAGGCAGTCCGGCCTCAACTGATGGAGCGCTAGATGGAGTTCTCAGTTTCCCCGAGGTTCCTCAGAGGCAGTACAGACTCAGTCCCAATGCAGCCGAGAACCAGCAGCTTTACAGCGAATTCTACTATGAACAGGTCCATGTTTACTTCTGTTTGTCTGTCGAACAGACTTACAGTCAGACAAATCATTTTGACGATTCTGACACTTTTGGTGTCTGTGTGTCATCTTTTTTCCCCTTTCTCTTGCTCTCTCAGGCACCCAGTGCATCCCTGTGTGTGTCCATCCTCTCTCTTCACAGTGATCATGCTGCCTGTGGTCACCAGCTGATTGGTCACTGCTGCTCGATCTCACGCAAACTGACCAATCCTGAGGTGGACGCTCGTCTCTTGACCGACATCATGCAGCAGCTCATGTTCAGTGCCAAGCTGATGTTTGTTAGAGCTGGACGCAATCAGGACCTGGCTCTGTGTGACAGGTGAGACACACACACACACACACACACACACACACACACACACACACACACACACACACACACACACACACACACACATCCGCATGCATCTAATATGTCCTAAAGTTCTCCCTTGTAGACTGTTATGTTGCAATGTTCTATGTTTGATTTCTCTCTCTGCTTACAGCTACATAAGTAAGGTGGACGTGCTGAAGATCCTAGTCAGTGCTAACTATAAGTACATTCCATCTCTGGATGACATTTTAGAGATGACGGCGGTGACTCGTTTGAGGAACCAACTCCTCGAGGCTGAGTATTATCAGCTAGCTGTAGAGGTGAGATATAGGTGTTTACAATCAGCTGTATTATGTCAAACTCTGTTTTACAATGTACGCAGAGAGTTTAATGTTTTATTCCCATGTGATGTACCCATTTAAGGTGTCAACTAAAAGTGGTCTAGACCCAAGCGGGGTGTGGCATGCATGGGGCATGGCACTTCTGAAGGCCGGATGTCTAAGCGCTGCCCGGGAGAAGTTTGCCCGCTGTCTGAAAGCTCCAGTGGACAAAAACCAGCTGAACCCAGGGTCACGACTGCTGCAGGAGATCGTCCAGCACCTGGAGTCTACTATCCGACTCGCACCGAGCACGGTGAGCACAGAGATCGTTCAGATTAGACAGCCAAGATCTCAAGAACTTCAGATGGCTGGTGACATGATGCTTTTTAAACATTGTCATTATATATGAATTTGTTCTCTAAATATATATGTATTATACACTGGAGGTCAAAATTAGAGAACAATTTATAACCACTTGAACAATTCTGAAATAATGTCATCTTCACTGCTCAACAGTTGAAGGAGTTTTTGTCCTGTCTATATCATGCTACCAGAACACCTTTTCCACAAAATAACTAAGGCATTTAAAAAAAAAAAAAAACATTATCTTGCAGAAAACACACTGATCAAAATTAGAGAACAACAATGACTGTAGCATGGAAAAAGATTACAACAAAATTTTCTGAAGGTTACAACAGTCAGCAATTAGTAGGAAGTGTACAGGCCTCTGCTCTGAATGACTTCAGCACATCTGCGGCAACAGGACAGCACTAGTCTCTCACACTGCTCTGGTGTGATTTTGTTCCACTCTTCTTCCAGTCTCCTCCACAGTTCGGTGACTGTAGTGGGTTTCTTGGCCATAACTTTGTCACCAAGGATTTTCCAGAGGTTCTCTATTGGTTTGAGATCAGGACTCTGAGCAGGCCATGTCATTATTTCAGTGTTTTCAGTTTTAAGGAACTGCTTTACCCGTTTTGCTGTGTGACATAGAGCGTTGTCCTGCATGAACACTGCGGGCTGATTGGGTGATGAACGCAGGGTAGGAACCATATGTTGTTGAAGAAGGTTCTAATAAACATTTGCATTCACTCTGCCATTTAGCTGTATAAGAGGTCCAACTCCTGCTGCAGAAAACATGCCTCAAACATTGCATTATTTTTTGGTAGCACAAATTGGACACATAACACTGTTTTTTTATTTTTTATAAAAAAAAAAAATTCCCCATTAAATGTTAACTTTCAAAATAATGACTGCTAATACGAAGGCACTTGATTTTTTTTTTACAAGGATGATACAGCTTTGTCTCACTTTTTCTCTTAAAATCATTATTAAATAAATTATGGTTAGCCTGTTTGTGTTTGTCTAATGATATATTGCTCAGACAGCTTAATCATTCAGTGTAAAGATATATATACTAATATTGCAGTCTATGCTGTCTCTTGACACGTGTGTGTGTGTGTGTGTGTGTGTGTGTGTGTGTGTGTGTGTGTGTGTGTGTGTGTGTGTGTAACAGTCAGGAGATGACAACATCCTGGCGTCCCTGACTGAGCTGGAGGAGGCTCTGCGTGATACGGCACCTGTGGACAGGACGGAGAGCCGGGTGCTGCGCTGTGGAAATCACGAGGAGTGTGTGTACTACCTGATGACCTACGGCACACACCTGAGCCTCATCTCCTTCTACCTGCGTCACGATTGCCTGAAGGATGCACTCACATATCTGCTCAGCAAGGTTACACCCATAATGCATACCATCGAATACAATGAGACAGTATTGTTATTTTGTGCATTGTTTTGCATTTATTTTTTAAAAGATCTGATTGAACACCAACAGGTAAAAATACTGCGGTTTAAATGTATAGTCTTATAGATTTACAGTTATGGTTTTACTCTTTACTAATATACACTAGCTCGAGTGCATGCTACATTTACTTAGCTAACACTAAATAGTACTTACTAGTAATAGTAATGTGCACCAGTTTAGCATTACACACTCTACCCCTTGATTTTCATTTAGGGCTGTTATACTGTGTCTCTGCAGATTATTGAGCGTAAGAACACCTTAACAAACATTAGCATTTAAGAATGGATCCTAACTGCATGGCTTTATTGATGTTCTGCAGGAATGTCCAGAAGAGGTGTTTCTGGAGGGCATACTCCAGCCGTGTTTGGATCGAGGCAGGTTGGGGGTTTTGCAGGGGCTCCTGGAAACTCTGGACACTACTTTGGAAAGCTGGGGCAAATACTTAATGCCAGCATGCCAAATGCTCCAGCGCAAGGGTTATTACCACACGCTGTACCAACTACAGCAGTTCATGATGGTAAAGAGTTTTGGTAAAAAGTCAAAAACAGCAAAAATTTGTAATAATGTTAATCAATACGTCGCATCATTTTGTAAAATGTGTGCATGTGTTTAGGACCACGTGCGTGCGGCTATGACGTGTATTTACTTCTTCAAACGCGGCGCTCATTCCTACGTGCAGCTGGGTGATCAGCAACGCTGGCTGGTCCGTGCCAAAGAGCACCTGAGGGCCTTCCTACAGGAGCAACAAAACCGCCGCAAAACCTTCTCGTCTTCCTCATCATCAACTTCCTCCTTCAGGAAAAGAATGAGCTCCAGCGAAGTCTCCATGTCAGACATTTGGAAATCAGCAAAACCATAAATAACCATGACAACGGTTATCTTTTTTTTTTTATTTACAGTTGGTGACTGTTGTGTTATATTTTGTTTAGACACATGAACACCATCATGCTGCAGTTGGAAGTGACGCGTTTTCTGCATCGATGCGAAAGCTCCTCCTCTTCCTCTAGAGTACTCACTTCTACAGGCAACAGTTCTCCACCTACTCTTTTTGGGGGAAGTTCCATGAAGGTTGATGTGGCCTGCAGAGTGAGTTTCGTGCATTTTTAATTCAAGTTTTGTTTAAAAAAAGTGAAGAACAGTATGGAACAACCATAAGACCGGGTATTAAACAATACTTTTGGTGGTGTTTTCAGAAAATATGCATATGCAACACTAATATGCATAATAACAAAGATCAACTAAACCTTTTCAACAGCCTTAAAACTTAATGTTAATGCACTGTGTGTGTGTGTGTGTGTGTGTGTGTGTGTGTGTGTGTGTGTGTGTGTGTGTGTGTGTGTGTGTGTGTTTACACTTTATTTTACTCTGTAGGTGATGCTGGGGGGCAAAAACATTGAAGAGGGGTTTGGCATTGCTTATCGAGTCATACAGGCAAGACGATATAAGTTGCATTGTTCACTGTGTAGTATGGTGTAGACTTTCTTGCTGTATATCTTCTCTCCTTTGTGTTTTTAGGATTTTCAGTTAGATGCTCTAGCTGTGTACATGCGTGTTGGTCAGCGGTTGGTAGGTCTGCGTGAGTACCAGGCCGTTCGCCAGCTGCTGAAATGTGTGAGCGAGTCAGGGACGGGGACGAAACATGACTGTGACACCATAGTGCTTGGCTGCATTTCAACCTCAGACAAAAATCCTGCTGATGTGAGTAGAAATTTCTGAAGCATTCTACATTTTCCTATTATTATGCATGTATGGCAGTTTATTGTGTCTTCTTGGTCAATGTTTCTGGAATGTATCCTGGAAATAGAAATAAATATGTCCTCAAACTAGGATGATTATATGATACATTTGCCGAATGAAAACTACACTGGGAAACCATATCATAAGTTTAGATTTTTTTAATTATAAAATTAGATTACTCCAATTTATACCTTCAAAAGAATAAGCCACACACAATACATTATAAGCTTCTGTTTGATCTGTTCTCTTTTAGGCCAAAGAGTTGGAGTCTCTGATTTTGGAGTCCAAATCCATAGAAAATAAAGTAATAGTTCTTCCATTTCTTTGGTTTTCTCCTGTTCAAAACCTTTTGTAAGGTTTCAACAATATGATTTGTTTTTTTTTTTTATATCCTTTTGTATGTGTAGATAAAAGCATACCTGATGTGCAGTAAGCTGAGGGCGGCGTATCTTTTGGCGGTGAAGCTGGACCCTGTGAAGGCACGTTTGCTTGTACAGGACGTTCTACAAGCTGCCGAGGTTTCGAGCGATTCCACCATGCAAGAGATCTGCCGTCAGTGGCTCTCAGAACATCAGGAGCCTGCGTCACGGAAACGCCAAGGCAACAACAGGTAGCACTGGGGGCTTTATTTCTGATGGACTACAGCTACAGAAGGCTGACTAGGGCTCAAAGCTCTGCTCTGTCTTGGACGATTGAGTAGTATGTGTGACGCTGGAAGTAAATTGCAGACATGCCCCATGGTGTCACATGATCAGGTCTTGTGACTTTAGATCTGGATCCATAACCAACCCCTAGTTGCTTGTTGTTAGAAGCCGTCTACAAAAGAGTAAATTTTATTTTGAATGGCAGTAGAGTAGATGAAGTACTGTTCACTACAGGGTAATGTAACATATAAAAGCCAGTACAGTGCAATTGTGGCATTGGATAAATTTTTATCTTTACAAACCACTCGCAATTTTACTGCACCTTTCTCAGACAGATCGGCGTATTCTTAAATGAGAAATTCGGCAAAATTTTCATTCTACCCCACATTTACTCAGGCCCAGGCAAGAGCATCGAATCTAATATACAGTAGCTATCAGAAAAGAGAAGCTGATAGCTACAAGTTTACCTTCTTACAAACTGCAAAGATGAATCATTATCACACCTGCTTCAGAGAAAACCATCTGTACATAAAAAGTATGGAAAAAAAATCAGTATTAAAACAAAATGACACATGAATGTGGCTGCCAATGTTTTTAACGTCTATCACCGCACTGTGCACAACAACCACAACAACAAACACTTTTTAGTGACTGTTGTATCGAAAACATGGCGAGGGAACGGCTAATTTCGTATAAGTTTGTATTTTTTGGCTGAAGTCAGGCTATATCAATAGTGTTCAGCTACTGAACGAAAATGTTTGTCAGCAGCCAGTATTTGCTTCACCTTCATTTCCTACCTCAGATAGGAATATGGTTCCTCACAGATTCTGCTTTGTTTTTTCACTCTGTTTTGTCTTAGATAAATAGTAGCATCTTTATTCAGTCTTTAAGTCCATATGCAAAAATTCTTCATGTAGCAAACATCCACAAAGGTCAAATTCTTCTGAGCTAACCAAGGGCAGATTGTCACACTTGAGTCCGTTGGATACCTCGAGCTAACCTGACTGATTTCTGACAGAATTCAAGTCATATTTTTCCAGTTAAAATGAAGCTAATCTGACAGGATTTTTGAGAAAAGTTATTAGGACTATAATTCTGATGGAATTTTAAGACTAGCTAGCAGGCTAACCTGCACTAATCTGACAGGATTTCTCACAGGATTTGGTATTATTCTATTCTGTAAAATGAATCCAGGATTTCTGCCAGAACCTGGTCTTTTTTGACAGGATTCCTAAATCGTATCCATATAGATAGCTAACCTTTTGTCGGGATTTCTATATATTATATAAATTAGGATTTACAAATCTGAAAGGATTTCTGACATGGAAATGATCAAGTCATATTCCAAAATAACTGAACCCGACAGACATCCTGATAAAGTGTATATTCATATTAATAACTGGTCATAATAGTTTCTGCTAATCATTGTCAGTTAAGTAACAGGAGGAACCCAGACCACACTTTTGTCTACATTATAACATTTACTTGTGTTCATATTATTAAATGCTAGGTAGCTGACAAACCTTATTCTATACTGAACAGATATTTGAAAAAACTTTAGCTTTTCGCGGTCATGAGTGTGTTTGGCTACTGGTTCGGGGTCTACACAGACACTGTGCAGTTTGTTTAATATTTTAATCCTATAGCAAATGAGTTTGGTTTCTCTTGAGACATATTTTGCAATGCTACTGTTTAACAAATATATAGAAAAACTGTAGTTAAACTGTGGTATACACTTCCTCTGGATGAAGGCATTAAAAACTAAATAAATATGAAAAGATCATGTTAAAGGAATATTGAGAAAAGCACAGATGTTTAAAGTACATGTGAATGTTATACTGCTAAAAGAACCATCTGTTCTACAGATGTTGTAAAAACATATCATTTGTTATACGAGCAATATGGGCTGCTCTCTAAAATGATTTGCATTGTCTTAGGATGAGCTTGCCAAATTTATTTGGGGAGTTGTGTAAAAAACTTGCCACATTGTTCCTTTTGTTATGTGTTGACTGTGTGTGAGATATGTGATGTATTATGACACTGTCATGTGTCTGACCCATTCTGTAACTGACTGTGCAAATTAGTGCAGTTCATCGCTTGCCTTTAATCACTTTAATCAAACAGTTAATTAGATATTACGTAAAGGGAAATCATTGGGATGCACTGAGGTCAGAGAATAACAAAATGTTCACATTGTTTTTTTTCACAGAATAAATACGATTCAGAATAAACATGACTGATGCATGTAAATTCAGTAAATACAGTCATAGAGTATGAAGTGGAATTAAACCCTGCAAAATGTTAAAGTAATAATCTTTTTTTTTCCCCCATAAGTTCGTTTTTTGGGATATGCACCAGTACACTGTCACTGGTGAGCTAAAATCACATTATTATCAGTATTTAACAATTTCATAATCATAGTTATAATAATAATAATAACATAACATGACAAATGCCAACGCAAATGTAATTAGCTATTGTCTAATACTGTTTGCAGATGTTCATTAAGGCTTTTCTTTATTTTTATATATATATATATATATATATATATATATATATATATATATATATATATATATATATATGTCTGTTTGCCTTGGGTTGATGTCTATCCAGTCAAGAACAAGACATTACAGAAAAAGATAAAAAGTTAAGAATAAGTATCCTGTAAAGTGTTTGGACCCCAAAATGGGAAAACGCCTAATGAAAAACACCATGTCCCGACCTGTACAAATGCATCTGCTCTTCTCGGTTTATCTCTCCATATCAGACAACAGCAAGCAATTTTGTTACATTAATAGGCTTTGGACAATATCCAGTCCCCACAATTACAATACCAGAAAGTGTCAATCAACTGAAAACAGCTAAAAAAAAAATCTTTCAAATTGTTAGGAAAATAGTACAACGTGATCAGACCACATTTGGTCGCCATGTGACTCTTTTATATAAGACAAGTAGGAAAACGTAACTATAATAATTATTCAACATTTTATATGTATATATTTAAATTCTCTTATCATGAATGTAACAGTAGTAAAAAACATGTCTACTTCTGTATAAAAACAGTACAATTCCTGGCAGCTGCAGTGGGAGGAGGTGAAATGTGCATGACAAGGGTTAGGGTTAAAATTCCTAACAAAGAAATTAAACTTTTTTGCACGCACTACGGCGATGTACAAATGTAGTGACACTGGGATCCCGGGTCCAGTTTCTTAAACAAGCTTAAAACGGTGGCAAGTATGTTTGGCAAATTGGTAGAACAGAATGGATTTGTCGTCCGAGTGACGGGTCGTGATGGCGAGTCTGTGATGAAGAGAAGAGCGATCTCAGTCCCATTCGATACCGAGGAGCTCGCAGCTGACTTCCCACAGCCTCCGAGAGGTTTCGTCGCATCGGCCCTGAGGAGCCACGGAGGCTGGAGCACAGTCACTGACAAAGGGAAGGAATTTATATTCCATTATTTCTCACAAATCACAAAGAATTTAAGGTTGAAGTTGCATGCACAACACTCACGGCCAACCCATATTGCATTTACTGTAATTAGGGTAAAAGGTATAAATACTGTGCAGTGCCCATATTATGGAAACCAGGTTATGCCGTGAAAGTGTATGTGACGTGTGTTTCTGAAATGCACCCTACCTAAAGTGCTTTCCCGTGATGGAATGCAGTTCCTCAGCCACTGTGCAGTAGATGGAGGTCTGTGCTCCCTCCCGTGGTGTTTTCAGGAACATGGAGAACAATGCGAACCCCAGAGACATCAATGTGGAATGACGCACCAAATCGGACATCACTGTCCCTGGGTGCACCGAGTTCACGGTCACGTTCAGCCCTGAAGAACAACATTTAAAGTAAGTAAATTCATCACAGCACAGCATCTGCATTCTGAGAAGTAAGGAGCGGTGGCTATAGAAACTCATTAGAAGTAGAGCAGTTAGCCAGAGCACTCCTTCTAATACGTTTCTGTAGCAAGCGCTTCCTCAGTAGGAGTTCACACGGACGAATTTTAGAAATGAGTATAAGTGAAATTTTCTGTAAGTCATGCCAAGTCTCTTGTGTACCTGTTAACTTGCGCGCCAGCTCCCTGGTGAACAGCACGTTAGCCAGTTTGCTCTGGCAGTAGGCCAGGCCACTGTTGTAGCTCCCCTGACTGTGCAGGTCGTGGAATCGGATCCAGCCAAAATAATGGGCCAATGATGAGACGACGATGATGCGGGACGGCGCGCTACGCTTCAACACGCCGATCAGCAGGAACGTTAACAGGAAGTGACCTAAAATCATTACACGCTGATTTGCATCCATCCTTTAATTAAGATTTGATGCTGTATTTTACATGTTGCAATGGTTACTGTTTTACGGTGTGTATTTGGAAATGCAACACTGTTATACCATTATAATGAGCTGTATCGTTTTTCTGTATTACAGTTGAAACCAGATATTTACATACATTTCAGAAAAAAACACAAAAACTTATTTCAAATCAGAGTAAACCTTTTCTGTTTTAAATCAATAAATATTAACATATTTTTTGCATTTGTTAAATGTCAGAATCGAGCAAGGGACAATTTTGATGTATTTTTATTATGTTTTTTTCTGAAGTTTATGTAAATATCTGGTTTCAACTGTATACATTTCTCGTCAGCTGGAAATTTCTCTCACCGAGGTGATTGACTCCCAGGTGCATCTCGAATCCGTCTGCAGTCTTCATGTAAGGACACATCATCACTCCGGCGTTGTTGATCAAGATGTGCAGGTGGCTCACCTCTGTGTGAGGCCAGAAAATAAAGACAATTTGCTTATTGCAAAATTGTACTGACTGGATATCTAATTGAATTGAGTAGGGTTGGTGCGAGTTTTGCATTTCAGTGCTACAGCTAATAATCAACTGACATATGTATATAAAAGAACTTACAGTGGTGTGAAAGTGTTTGCCCCTTCCTGATTTCTTGCATGTTTTTCACACTTTAATGTTTCAGATCAAACTAATTTAAATATAAGGAAAAATAGAACCACAAGTGAACACAACATGCCGTTTTTAAATGAAGGTTTTTATTATTGAGGGAAAACAAAATCCAAAACTACATGGCCCTGTGTGAATGTGTTTGCCCCTAAAGCTAATAACTGTTTGGGCCACCCTTAGCAGCAACAACTGCAATCAAGCATTTGCGATAACTTGCAATGAGTCTGTTACAGTGCTGTGGAGGAATTTTGGTCCACTCATCTATGCAGAATTGTTGTAAACCAGGGTTTTTGAGCATGAACCGCCTTTAAGGTCATGCCACAGCATCTTAATAGGATTCAGGTTAGGACTTCGACTAGGCCACTCCAAAGTCTTCATTTTGTTTTTCTTCAGTCATTCAGAGGTGGACTTGCTGGTGTGTTTTGGATCATTGTCCTGCTGCAGAACCCAAGTTCGCGTCAGCTTGGTCACGAACAGATGGCCGGACATTCTCCTTCAGGATTTTTTGGGAAACAGCAGAATTCATGGTTCCTTTTATTACAGCAAGTCTTTCAGGTCCTGAAGCAGCAAATCAGCCCCAGACCATCACACTACCACCACCATATTTTACTGATGGTATGATGTTCTTTTTGCCTGGAATGCGGTATTTTTTACGCCAGACGTAATGGGACACACCTTCCAAAAAGTTCAACTTTTGTCGCTTCAGTCCAGTATTTTTCCAAAAGTCTTGGGGATCATCATGATGTTTTCTGGCAAAACTAAGACTAGCCGTTATGTTCTTTTTGCTCAGCAGCCTTTTTTTCTTGGATCTCTGCCATGCAGACCATTTTTGCCCAGTCTTTTCTGATGGTTGAGTCATGAACACTGACCTTAACTGAGGCAAGTGAGGCCTGCAGTTCTTTGGATGTTGTTGTGGGGTCTTTTGTGACCTCTTGGATGAGTCGTCACTGTGCTCTTGGGGTAATTTTGGTCGGCCGCCCACTCCTGTGAAGGTTCTCCACTGTTCAATGTTTTTGCCATTTGTGAATAATGGCTCACACTGTGGTTTGCTGGAGTCCCAAAGCTTTAGAAACGGCTTTATAACCTTTTCCACACTGAAAGATCTCAATTACTTTCTTTCCCATTTGTTTCTGAATTTCTTTGGATCTCGGCATGATGTCTAGCTTTTGAGGATCTTTTGATCTACTTCACTTTGTCAGGCAGGTCCTATTTAAGAGATTTCTTGATTGTGTTTTAACAGGGGGGGCAAACACTTTTTACACAGGGCCATGTAGTTTTGGATTTTGTTTTCCCCAATAATAAAAACCTTCAATAAAAAACTGCATTTTGGGTTCAGTTGTGTTATCTTTTACTAATATCTAAATTAGTTTGATGATCTGAAACATTAAAGTGTGACAAACATGCAAAACAATAAGAAATCAGAAAAGGGGGCAAACACTTACTTTTCCCAGTATTCCATACTGGGAAAATCTGCACTGTTAATAGTAAAACAGTAAGGGAATACACTGGGTAACAAGTGGGTGTTATATGGCATCAGATCTGCTTTTGATATTATGGTTTTGCATCATACTTATGAGATGTATTTCAGAAGTTTGATCAGGATTCAGTAGAGTTTGTGTGTATGTGTGTACATATTCACCTCTGAGGAATTTCTGTGCAAATGCTCGTATTGAATATGTATCCGCCAGGTCGAGTTCTCGCACCTCCACCTGTGCCCCACCCACACGCGTTCGAATCTCCGCCGCCTCCTCACCTTTCTCCACATCCCGACAGGCCAAAATCACCCGTGCACCTGCACGTTAAAAAAAAAAAACTTTTACAGGTGGAAAACAAATCTAGTTTCTACTTGGAAATTAACTGTATTATAATACTGTAAAACAATTAAAAGTAATAATATAGGTGTTTACCTGATAAATCATATCTAATACTATTTATAATTATAGGATTGGGGATACGTATGAAAGTATAAGGGGACAAATGGTCCATAGCAGACAGTGTCTGTACTCCATTGAATCTGTAAAACTTTGTGTATTATTAAATCTAGCAATGATCTGACAAGATTTCACAAAAAAAAAACCCCGCAATGCCCTGCTTTATAGTCAAGTTTATTTCTACGTGAACGTTGTTAATCGAGTGGTTCGGGTTCGATTTGCGTGTCTCTCACCCCGCGCTGCCAGGTCCAGTGCTGTTTCTTTCCCGATTCCCGTGTTCGCTCCTGTAATCAGCGCTGTCTTCCCGTCCAGACGTGCTGTGGATATGCACACACTACCTGCTGCATATTTCCTACACACACACAATTGGAGCTAATAGTAATATAAGCTTTGACAGTCCTATAATCTTTATATACAGATAAAGTCCTGATACTTTATAAAACTTCATGAGGTTGGACAAGTTTCACTTAACAGTATCCTACATCAGCTACAATGTTGTTCATCTACCTGCTGATCATAGTGCAGTAGGATGTAACCCTCAATTCATCTCTACCAAGAGAGCAATGCAGCAGCACTTTAGTCCTTTAACCATGTGAAATGGTATAGATTAATAAAGTGCTATTGTGTAAACTGTTTGTTTGCTATCTTCGGGAAAGTCGCACTCGATCTGTTCTGGCGTGACTCACAAGCATTCGATTTCACAAGCAACAGTGCGAACAAACATCAATCCAACAGCAGCAAATAATTGCAGCAGTAAATGATTACAGTGACTGTTGAGGTTTTCAGCAAATTTGTACACCATATAATTTATTTATGATACTAAATTAAATTATATATTCTGGATGCTGATATCTTCACAACTGAACAAAATGTCTGTGTATTTTTTTTATATATAAAAATTACCAAAACAATATTGTATTATTATATATTGTTTGTTTTAAGCAGCATTGTTAATTTGCCATCTGCAAATATTATTAAAAACAATACACATGTTGATTTGCACAAATTGCTTCAATTTGAATTCTCAAATGCTGTTTTAATTAATTATTATTATTATTTTTTTTTTTACAGAAACTACTCTGCATGAGTGAATTCGTTCGAAGAGAAATCCCCAAACAAAATAATCGTTAGTTGCAGCCCTAATCAACAACCTGCAGACTGTGAAAAATGACCATTTCTGCATGTAAATTTTCCCCTACTTGTTATAGTTTATTTCTATGCATCGGTAAATCTCGCTTTAATTCTGCATTATGATAAGTTGAGATACATTTTCATGAGATATGTAAATAATTAAATAATATGTATAATAGTAATAGAATATGCACATTTCAGGGTCCGTGGAAAGATTATTTTGCGTGAAACTGGTCAGAGTTGCAAAAAAAGATTTAAAAGATTAAATAAATAAATAAATAAATAAAATTACAAATTCCTGTACACTAAACGCTTGCCCATTGATCGTACGACCGCACGCATCCCGAAAAGCCAATAACGTTGCGGTCTGCTTAATTAGGACATGCATGCATAATTAGCCCCGCCCTCACAGAGCTCCTATTGGTCAGCTTCCAAGGCGGATCATATTTATATTCAAGCAGGGCGGTTACAATTACAGAAAATCATTATAGAGATGTATAAAACTATAATTGGTATGATGGGTTGAAAATCAAATGTTAAACACTATAATTGAATAAGTGTGTATTTGCACAATACACTAATCGGAGTATTTCTCATTCAGAGATCTGCACTGCAGTGTGAACGCTTATTCAGGACACCATTATCTTTTTTTCTCCACCATCAGCACCACTTTATGATGCATTTAAATCCTCTTCCTCGTGCACGAGCCGGTGATTTACAGACTATTTCCAGTGATAGTTTAGATAATAGCAGTGCACCTACCTGATGCGAGGCGACATCAGCCTCAGAATCAACGCCACGACTCCGGAGCCCAGCACGACAAGCATCATCATCATCATCATGGCGGTAAAAAAAAAGAAAAAGAAAAACCGTAGCGCGCGTGCTGTTTAACGCCTGGAAGGTGCAGGTATGGATCGTGTGATGATGCGCGCTGGTTAACCTCCCACTCGCTGAGCACCGAGAGCATCATGGGAGTTGTAGTGTTTTCGTCAGGGCTAGTGAGGCATCGAAGGTGTCTTCTGGGCCAATCAGAACGCGCCGTCTCATCCGGGTATTTATTTGGAGCCCTGGCTAGGAACGCTCTATGTCCGTAAAAAGTAATCACGTGATTTGCGCCTATGTTTGTGTTGTTCAGAACCATTTTGAGCAGCTAAATAGTTTTGTGTTTATAAATAATTGAATTAACAAGTTTTCCATTCAAATCTATAAATTTGATCTAATTATTAATTATTTGCTCAGAATAATATTTGACCAGAAAACCACACAACCCACAATGCATTGCTGTGCGAAAGACGGCTAGGGGTTGGTTGATTATTTCTGTATAAATATAGTGCATAACTTTATTTTAAAATGTTAAACCATGTGTATAGTTTAATATATATATATAAACGTATATGTTTCTACAATGTGGGTGTAGTTTTTAAGCATATAATTCACGATTAAAATGTTTCTAAATCTAGATTTTCACGCAGGCACTGAGTAGGACACCTACACGAATCGAGGAAGCTCTGTTCCTCCAGGATGTTGTGATTGCTTTGCTTCTGGTCAGACTTTCTGTTTATTCGTTGTGCCTTCCAGGTTTAACTGATCGGTTTCGGACACATTATAGAGTTTACGTGATTAAAATGAGCAGAATGTCGTCCGAGGCGTTTGAGAAGCTTCATGAAATGTACCGATCTCAGTGTGATGAGCTAAAGCAGCTCTCTGACCGAGTGATTCGCTCACAAGGCGGTAAATAACTCAACATTTTATATTCTTTTTATAAAGCAATATTTATTAAAACGTTGTTTATAAACAGTTGACTAGCTTGCTGTTTTTGTCGTGAATGAATTACTATGATATTAGGATGTAGGTGTCTACCGATAATTGGTTACGCGATATATCGCGATATTTTTCTACCGATATTTGCCCCCTTTGTGACATCACTTTATAAATTGTCTTCAGTTATAAAATACAGCGAATACACACCGTTTTTGTGCCCATCCAGAATTAGACAGTAACATAGTAGATTATCATCATCATCATCATCATCATAATCACATTAGACTTGGACTGTCTGAATTCAGATCAAAACCCAGAGTTATTACTGTTCTGTTACATCACATTAAACCATTCCTACAGACACAATATGCTTTTTAAAAAATAAATTATGAAATTAATTTGAATGTTTTGCTCTCAGAAGAGAAGAAGAAGCTGACACGAGTGTTTGATGAGCGTCATAGAGAGGCACAGGAGTTGGTAAGTAATGCTCACACACACACACACACACACACACGCTGAAGCACCAAGTCCCTGAGAATAAGCTGTTACTGTAGAAACGAGGACGTATTAGAAGGATGTAGGAAGAAAACTGATACCCTGTGTTATTAATAGACACAATCAAGCGATGGAGGTAGGCTGTGAGGGATCTACACGACCTCAATCTTTCCTGTGATGTTTTTCATTTCAAGCGAACAAATTCACTAAAGTCTTATATGGAAAACGATGGCTGACACTCCCCAGTTCTCCCTTTCTCACATCTTGTAGATCCTTTACGTTCAATTGTCGGTGTGCAGTAAAATCCGATACCTTCTGAATTTTGTATCAAAACTTATTAAAACATCAGTAAATACTGTCAAACTCAGAACGTTAAAATGATCCTGATCATTCAATCAGACTCGTTTAATACAGTGACTGCTGAATTGTATGTGTTATGCCGCTGTACACTCACTTGGGGGCAGCAGAGTACCATAAGCATCATTGAACTCTGTGTAGTGTGAAATAAAATGATCTCAATTAGTGATTTATTTGTGAGATTTGTCTTCTTGCGGGCTCACAATCCCATCTCTGGTTCTCATCTCTCTCTCTTAGCTGCGGGAGATGGAGCAGGAGCTTATCAGCGCCCCTTCCTCATTCAGGAACTCCATGTCCTCTAAAGTGCGGCTGTACCACAGAGACCTGGGGAAGCTGCAGCGCCAAGTACACACCTCGGATACCACATACAGCTTCTCCTCTAGGACGGGAGATGGTGGGCATGGCATCTATGGCGCTCAAAACGAACACAGCGTGAGTACAAGGAACAGGAAGTTGTAGCGGTGGTAAAGACACTCAATCACAGATGAGACAGCGAGCTGAAACTGAACAATTATGCTTTCGCAAGGTGCCAGAAATCAGGTCACATCCAGGTCACATCAAGATTAATTGACATGTTTATAATGCATGATGAGCATCAGGATATTTGGGGCTGTTCACTAATAACCAGAAAACCATCTAGAAAAATCTTTGTATTTTGTCTATATTTGATTACATTTCTGTTTAGCAAGATTAAATGTGTGTGTGTGTGCGCTTTCAGACCGAGCAGCAAGCTCAGCGAACTTTACTGATCCAGGGCACTGAGTCTCTGAACAACGCCACACAGAGCATCGCACGCAGCCAACGCATCGCTGTGGAGAGCGAACAGATCGGCACGGACATCATCGAGGAGCTTGGACAGCAGAGAGAGCAGCTCGACCACACTCGAGACAGGGTGAGACACTGGGAGGGACACCAGGAGGGACGGGGACAACTTCAGGATCGGTTTTCTAACATTACATTATTATTAGTAGCAGTAGTACACAGATGCCAGGTGGATATTCGTAGCTGCATTGTAGTATTGCTGATGGTTTTCAAAAATATCATTTATTATAGAAGATCCTAATATGTAAAATAAATGTTAATTTTATTCATTACTTACTTGTTACTATGAATATATATAATACATTATTTTAGTAATCATTTTAGTATTTTTCTTATTAGTTAGATATTGAATATAATAATGAAATCTATACATTCTTATTAATAATTGTATTAAATATGCTGTATATGATTATTAAACATTGTGTATAGAGGCTGTAGTCATTATTATTATTATTCGCAATATTGTTTATACATATAGTTTATTGATTTTTGTAGTATGTGTAGATAAATGGCTGAATATATTTTTATGATATTTATTATT
Organism: Silurus meridionalis; assembly: GCF_014805685.1. Lineage (NCBI taxonomy): Eukaryota > Metazoa > Chordata > Actinopteri > Siluriformes > Siluridae > Silurus > Silurus meridionalis. The sequence continues at coordinate 27,894,047 of NC_060885.1, read as the reverse complement.
GTTGATTAGATAGACAGTTGTCACAGTGTCTATTTTCTTATTATTTTTGTTTCTATTTTTACAATTATTATTATTTCTTTCTTAGCTGGTTCACACTGGAGAAAATCTGAGCCGCAGCAGGAAGATCTTACGCACCATGTCTCGCAGGTGAGCTTCAACACACACACACGCACACACACCGCTGTGATACATTGTGGCTTTTATTACTACACGTGCGCTTCATTCATATGAGATTCTGGTCTTCTAACAGATTGATGACTAACAAGCTGTTACTGGGGATCATCATCATCATGGAGGTGGCCATTCTGGGAGCTGTGGTCTACCTCAAGTTCTTTCGCCACTGAGACGGCCTGCTCTCTGTGTTCCCTGTCTTTCATTTTTCTATCCTCTTTCTCTCAGTAAAGACGCAGCGAGAAAGAGAATCCAGACTTTTTTTTTCCTTTTTAAACCTGACGTGTTCTGGCACCTTCGGTGTTCTTTCACGTTGGTTTGTGGAAGCTCGGAAACTTGCACTGCATTTTAAGACTTTCTTTCTTCTATACGAATGCCAATCAGCGTCCACGTAGAAACATACGAATGCCCGCTTGAAGTTGACGATGGAGTGGCATACATTGACTCTTTGTGACTGAATAACACTGACCTTTGACTCCTTAAACCTGATCTATTTAATAGAAACACTTTGTATTTGCCTGTCAGGACTGGATTGGATATAGTATTAAAGGCGTGTCTGTTCAGCTGAGTAATGTAACCGTGAAATTGCACGAGTGTGTGTATGTGTTTCGATCGTTCAGAAATAGTCATATCAGTCCTCTGGGAACACGGACACACACAAGCACACAGATACAAACAAACTGACTCAGATAGACACACACACATGCACAAACAGACACATGCATGCATTCAAATCCTGAACCTGAGACCATCGAGGGGTTATGACCTAACAGCCTTTCATATTGACAGGACCTTCAGGTTTATTAATACATGTGACGCAAAACACTTAGACAGGATTTAGGCAACACAAGAAGTTGCTCATGGCAACAGACTTAGCATATTGTTTTGTTTATTGCCACGTGCTGCCGCACCCACTTTCCCCAACTGTACATTCCGCTTCGGGCACTATAACTGCAACAACACTGACTGTTTCTTAAGTGTGTGTCTTATAACTGTGATTTGTTGAATGTATTTAATTCATAATTACATAATTACTAAAAAAATAACACAATGCTTTATGGATATTATAAAACATATGCTTGGGTTTTTCTGTCCTAACTTTTAAGATTTGTGTGCGGATTTGTGGGAACCTTGCCTGAAAACATTTCTGTATGTTTAGGATGGCATGTTCACACAAGTTACAGAGTTAAGACGGCACCCTGAGGTTACCTTAGGTCATCAGAGGTACCAGGTTTTACACTGTATCTGTCAAAAATCTTGATTATTTATTTGACATGCTTTTCTTAGGCTAAACCAGGTCAGGTAAATATGTAGTAATTCTTTAATAGTTTAAAAAAAAAAAAAAAAAAGGAAAGGACACAGTACATCAGAAAGACGTATCTTTTCTTCTGTATGTGGTTTCTTTTGCCGCTTACCAGGCAAACTGACTGAGTTAACAAACCAGGCTTATAAGCTGATAGAAGGTGGGACTGCACTGCAAAGAAGAAGAGATGATGCTAATTATTAGGCAGCATTGCACGGACACACTTATGCTTCCTTTCTGCACCGTTGTCTGCTGCGAATCTAGAAAACACACTAACTCTTGTCTATGTATATTTTGGAATCTCTTCTGCTTCTTTTTCATTTAATTGATTTTCTTTATATCAGGCAGCAGGTCATTGCACATACAATAAAGAGAAACCTGACTAGCCGTGTCCTTGTTAGATCAAATCTAGCAATTTGATAAAAACCTGAGAACCTCATTTACACTCTCAAGCATGACAAACTAGGAAATTAAATTTTTATTTATTTTGTTGAGACGAAAGAAAAAACACTTAAAAACAGACATTTTAAATGTTAAATGTCATGTCGACATTTCGAAGAGACAATAACACAAAGGTACAGCATTGTTTCAAAGATATTCAGCAGGTAGGTTATTAAAAATAATCAATCAATCTTTGCATAAATTCAGTAAACAGTCCATTCAATCAAAATATTAGAATATCTAGTATTGATACGCCTTTAGTCCTTGATGGCTCAGTCACGTAGAATACGTCTGTGCGTTTTATTTGTGAGGGGGGGCACAATCCCTCTCTTTTCTCCTCTTGTATTTTCTCACACTCAAAGTTTCTGGTTTGTGCATCTTTTTTTGTTCAAATGGTGGAATGCTAAGCAGGTTTGCATTTCACTCCTGGGTCTGGGTCTGTGTTTGTGTCGTCGTGGCTCTACAGGCCGAGTTGTTCAGTGTCTTGTAGCTCACGGGTCTGACCCAGAGATGATGCGATGACGTCCACAGCAAGACCGGCGGTGGCCTCCACCGCCTCAGAGCTTGCACCCAGGGTTGGATTTACCTCCACCAGGTCCATTGCAGAAAGCAAACCTACAGAGGAAATTAAAATAAATTACTTAAAACAATAAATAATGCATCGTGTGTGTGTGTGTGTGTGTGTGTTAGTGTTACCTGTGTTATGGATCTCCTCTGTAATGTAGATTCCTTCTCTATAAGTCAGTCCTCCATTAACGGGAGTTCCTGTAGCTGGAGCAAGACTGGGGTCAAATGCATCAATGTCGAAGCTCAGGTGGATGGGACGCTGTTTCCTGTCAGAGAGAATTACAGGTAAATTATGAAATTTTTACACGAGGGAAAAAAAAAAAACATTCTCAATACAATTAAAACTTGTGTGAGAAGTAATGTTCTCCATCAGTCTCAATATCCAATCAGCCTCTATAACAAACCATGTTGCTAAGCATTGCTTATACTCATAAACTGAGCTAAAAGCTTCTCTCGATATAACTACTGTATGGCCTACCGAATATAAAGTAAAATTAAATGCCTTTTGCAATAGAAATAAAGCATATGAACACTTGTTCATATTTCAACAACTAGCTAATAACTAGCTGGCAACCATAGTCATTGTTTACCTATAAAAGACATTTTTTGTGCTAACTTTGTAACTGGCAATCCAGAACAACATAATGGAATGCAAACTGCTAGCTAGCAAGACATTAACTGAGTAATACTGAGCGATTTAGAATTGTAATGCCAGCACAGGATAGAAAGATTAGCTTGCTAGCTAGGACACGGTCACACTGATTTAGGTGTAGCTAGTTTTAAAGCGGTTCATTTGAATTCTGTTTTTGCAACTTTCGGTAGATAGACAATAGTAATAAATACAGAATTGCTAGTATTTTATACTTCAGGAAACTGTGTGTGTTTGTGCACGCTTAAAAATATATGTGCACCTTGCTATCAGATGATCCAGCGTCACTTCCATAACCCTTTGCATGCCCATTCTGTCGATATCCCGCATGGTGAAGCACTGGATGCCCAGGTTCTTCAGAATAACACTGAGAAAAGGTGAGAAAACCAGAAACGTGTCATAACAGGTTGTACATTAAAGGAAAAAAAAACGTTGTCGTTTCTGTGCCAGATCTGCCCTAGGATGTGCAATTAATGGGTTATAATAACTGTACTCATCTCTAAGGCAGACGTTTGTTTCACGTGCCTGTTGAAGCTTTTAACTGTACACCGAACTGTAGCTCCAAACCAGTCTGTACAGGTAAGATGGGATTATGTGTGCTCATACTTTCTTAGAAAGCCAACAAAAGATAGGATGCTGGCTAAACACGTAGTGTTACCAATACACAACTCCTTAGCATTTTACCATTTTAGATCAGACCATGTTTACTGACCTACTGAACACTCCATCCTGAAGTCACTCTCAGGAATCTAGATGCACCGAGAAAACCTGTTTGCTACAAACTTACATCTAATGGAAACCTAAGAGCAGTTGTTAAATTTCAGCATCGCTTTTAACTGCAACGCTAAGTCAGGGTTGTATTTCTCAAGACCTTTTTAACCCAATTTCCGAGGAATTTCCCCTTCACTAACTTGCTCGCTCTTTTCACATGACCATAAACACAGAGGCTAACCCATAATTCATCAAAGACACTTAAAGGCAGCACACAATCTCTGTGCTAGATCACAGGGCAGCGGACGTTCTAACAGCCCTCTCTTTCAAATACCTGAGCTTTCAGATGGCCATGATTGGTTAGTGTTTTTTTGACTGATAGGAAAGAGGGGTGGGACCTGCCCAGCTTTCGATTTCAAGTGCTTTCTTGACCATGAGTCTTGAGTAACACGTTGTTGTTGTTTTTGCGCAATATTAACCAATTCTTGGTTTTGTGTGAAATGGTATGTTTGTCTGAAATGGCAATTCTGAAGGAAATGGAGTTGATTTCTGTTTCCAGAAAAAAAACCCCATAAAAAAATCAGGTTGGTTTGATATTTTGGACATTGATCTGGTTTAATCAGTTATCTCTGATGTTAAATTGAGGACCAAATCTAAAGGCCCATCATTTAGTTATAAATATTAAAAAATGTGAAACGCAAACCTGTAATATTAATTTAATGCTCAAGCTCTCTGAAGTAACCAGACAGAACATGCTACTTACTGTTCGCCAGGGTCAACGTCTCTAAGGCCGATGTAAACCAGATCTCTGGCTTTGAGAAATGGTGTCATCCAGGAGAACCCAGGAACCACTGGCATCTTCGTGCAAAACATAAATTATATTAAAAGAGATGTCAATAACTTTTGCATGGTCCATAATGTTTACCTTAAAAAAAAAGTTTTTTTTCTGAAAGGTGTATAGGCAGACAGAAGTGTATGTGATAATCATGTACACCTTTCATTAACTGTGGTGAACTTGCTCAACTCTACAGATTGTCTTTAGTCAGGAATGTTCCAATCTCAACACTGTTCTGGGATTAAAGCCAGGGAGGTATTTTGAGCCTGAGGCTTGTAGAATGTACATCAGATGCCCCACCTTGTCCTGCAGCTCTTTGAGCATGAATGCGACCGGCTGGCCGTGGAGGTTTCCGGATGGTGAAGTCATCGGTGTGTTAATGTCCGCATGGGCGTCGACCCAGATCAGACAAAGATCCGGACGCTGCTGGGCGTGACCTGCAACCGAGCCGATGGCCAAGCTGCAAAGTGTGAGACAACTACATTACTTTTGGACAGTATTGTGATACTTGAAATGGCATGGATGGGGATTAAAGCATGCAGTGTTCAAATACTTGAAGACAATAGAGGATAGCGTGCACACTCGAGGGTTTTTTTTTTTTTACATGGCTGAACAGGTGACACGTGAAGCCACTTCAATGGCATGGGAACATTTTACAATTCCTGTATCAAAATACATTACATTGTGCAAGATGTGAAAAAGGCTACAGTTGTGGTTTAGTGGTGAGATGATCAGTGAGAAACTATATTTTGTTGATGCCTGCTCTTACCAAACCACAATGTACAGTAAATAGGTCATAGCTTTTCAAAGATCTGATGATCATGCCTCATTATGAAATGTCTGTATTCTGTAATGTACATCCTGGTGAAATTTTGGAAATTTATCTGACGTGCTCTATCGTGTGACTCAAGGCATGTGTGTCTTATTTTTTCCCAAGTGTATGGGATTGGTGCAATTTGTGACTGGTGCATTTGAGACCAATGTAAGGAGTTGTAGCAGATACACACACCCTTAATAAAGCGAACACAACAAGATTCTCCCGTATTGCATCATGCTGTAGCAAGCTGCCGTGTTGCAAAGCATTCGGTAACACAAAACGTACAGAATGTTCCTTTAAAGTGCAGGGAGCAGGTTGCCAACTCTCATCATAGAGAACATCCAACCTGCATGTTGTTTTTTCTTGCTCTAACACAACCATCAACTTTGACTCAGCTGTTTATTAGCTGATGAGCTGAACCAGATGTGTTAAAGCAGGATAAAGAACATACCGTGGTGTAAACCAACCTGGATTCAAATCAGATTGGTTGTTGTGATCATTTATTATGAAGTGAGGTTAAGGTTAATGTACCTGTGATCTCCTCCTAGCATGACAGTCGTATGCCCCGCCCCTACGGCTCTGCTCACGGTTTCTGACAAAATCTGATTGGCATATCCCACCGTACGTGGGAAGGGAACGTTCATGAACCGGTCATCCTCCTCCAGGTGCTTGAAACTCAGGTCTCCAAAATCAGTCACAGCATTTTCTGGGGGATAGTAAAAAAAAAAAAAAAGAGAAATATTTGAAACTTCAGAACTGGCATTGCAGTGCTCAGTATTACCTTATCACTCGGTTTGAGTACTTGAGCAATGAAAATAAATACCTTCCAATGTACGCCACCTCTGACCAAGCACATATTCCTTCTCATTGGCATCCAGAGAACTGTTATTCAAGCTTGATCTTTTTTTGGGGGGGCTGCCTGCCTGCCTATGCATTTTCCACCCACCACATTTTCCCATAATGCACCACTCAAGTTGCTCTAAGGGTTCACGTGGAAGCAAAGCTACCCGCTGGCCATATCCTAACAAGTGGAACAGATACAGGGTAAACAACAAGGTGATGGATTAATGTTCGGGGTGGGGGTTTGATAGGTTAGATGGGTTAGGGTGCCGGTCTCGTATTACTCATCCAATCCAAACTGACACACACCCCTCACACCCATGTTCCTTTTACATCTGGACAGGAATAGACTCGAATGCCAGAGCCCTGGTCAATGCATTAAAATGTGCAACGTTTTTTATTTTTTTACATTCTTGTTAGTTTTTTAATTCTGCTTAATGAGTTCCAGCTCCGAATCCAAATATGAGTGAAGACATTTAGATATTCTCAGAAAAAAAAATCACTAGTCACTGCATTCAAATGGGTTTGTAGGTTCACCATGATTATGATGCTTCATCTCATTAAAATACATTTCTGACACCCCCAGTTGACGTGCTATGCATTTGATACTAATTGGATAATCTAATAAAAATAATCTTATGTTGCATCATGTAAAAAAAAGTCTCAGAATTGTGTAATAACAAAGATTTCATTTCAATAAGCCTGTTACTTTAAATCGAGGTCTAAAGCAGATTGCACCGCCATGGAAAAAGCAGCTCACCCTTAAGATAGCCTGTGCTATTGGATTACAGGCAACACGCAATGTTTATTCACTTCCCAGCTGACTAAGTACCTGCTCAGACAGAGACCATGGTGACTTGCACATTCCACGTGTTGAATTGGTTACTGCCAAAGTATCATTGAGCCAGAAATTAAGTGGTGTTTTACCATAAACATGAAACCAGTTTGTGTGGTCTGAACCGTAATTAAAGATATGACGTGAATTGGATACCAAACGTGTAGTTTTCATGATTAAATCTAGCCAGAATGGTAATTACTTAGCTAAAATAAAGGCTTATTCAGTGGCTGGAACACACAGTGTTTAGGGAAAACATTAATGGATTGACCTGTCTTTCATGGCATAACTCTCTAAGGCACTTTCTTGGCTGTGACTACACCAAATTAGAAAAGAAGTGTTATTTGCCCCATATATTTATACTAAGTAGTGTGACATATCCCATCTTATGTAATAAATTGGGTTGGAAGTGCAAGATTAGCCATGGTACAGCATGTCTATGAAAGAAAGGGTTGAGGGCCTTGCTAAAGGGCCCAACAGTTGTAACTTGGCAGTGATGGGGCTTGAAACTCCAATCTTCTGATGAGTAGCTCTGACCACTAATATTCTGATTGCAAAAGCTAATGGATGACTGGCAGTGTGTGCAGCTGGGTCGGTGAGGGGTTTTGTATGCCGCTGATTTTCTAATTGCACCCTGACAGGAATAGACAAGACTGGAACATCACTTCTGTGTTTAAAAGCTTCGAAACAATTGCATGCTGCAAATGAACAGAAATGTAAAATAGACTCTGGATCAGTGTATGTAAATATGGGTATTCAAGGTTTTTAACTATTGACCTTTAGTTGGAGGATTTTAGCTTTTATACTTTTTACTTTAATTTTCTTTTTTTTTTCCTAAATGTGCATGTAGTGCATCTTAATTTTTTTAAATGTTTATATATACAGTAGTTCAGAACAATAAAGTATCATTAATCGTACATATACCATTTTATTTAAACAGTGGCACAATTTTCATCATGTACCACAACCCCAAGTAATCAAACACTTTAATATATTGCTATTTTAATTATTTTTGCTATATATATATATATATATATATATATATATATATATATATATATATATATATATATATATATATATATATATATATTTATTTATTTATTTCTGTTAAACCCCATAAATTAAATTGGGAAGAATATCATTCAATTGTGGTGGTTCACAAAGGCAAAAAGAGACCCTGGGTCACTGTCCAAATACTGTATAAGCACTATATTCATAAAATAGTTACATTATGATAAGACAGTAACTGGTCATTTAGATTTTTTTGTTATTTTTCAAACATTCACAAAGTGCAACTTAGTGTTATAAAAAGTTATAGGTTTACTTTTACATAGTTTGTCACTAATATGTAGCAAAAAATGTACTCTCACATTGTACGTATTTACCTGCGTCATAAACGTAACCTACAGTACACACCTCTTCCTGATCAATACCAAACAAAAACACCGAGCTCGGGCACAAACCGACCGATCTGGCAACCGCACAATGACGCAAACAGATACTGCCACTGCGCGGAGACACACACACACACACACACACACACACACACCCTGAGCTGTGATACGTTTGGAAAGTAAAATATGGCTGTCCCACATGAATACATGCACTGAAGAACTTTTAAGAAATTGACGTTTTCCAAACTACAATACCTTCAAAATCATCATATTATTATTGTTGTTATTGCACAAGAAGAAATAAAGTGTTCTAGACAGGTACAACGAGTGCTGGTATTTAGAAATCGGTATTTATTAGTTTCTTTTGGCAATCTACTTAAGTTCTAATAAAAAAAGAAAGATGAGACCCCCATCCGATACTGTAGGAATGATGGGAAATGATGATGACGCACCCCGAGCGTACATGACGCACCGGATCGCACGTGCCCTATAACACACCGAGTTTTACCCGGAATGTGAACCCATTTCTTCTTCTTCCCTTAAAATCCTTTAGTGCTATTACACATGACCTCGGACTCACCCATGCTGGTCAGTCTCTCCACCAACCCGGCGTCTCTGATGGCTTTGGGTCCGAGCTCCACTCCTCTCCTTTTCTGAATAGGACACATTCCGTTTACTCATCAGCCACTTACTCTCATCTCGCCCCTCTGGTTTTATTGATATCGGCGTGGTCCTCCTTACCTGTCCCTTGGAAAACGGAGCTCCGACAATAGCCACGGAGAGATGAGCGCGACTCTGCGGGCAACACGAGCTCATCGCCGACCGGAACACACGCAAAAACGGCCCTCTCATTGCCAAACAGCGGGGGGGGGATAACCGAATAAAGAAGATTCAAAAGCGCAAATCGGAGCGTCTAAAATCTAATCTCAAATCTCTTAATCTGACGCGGTCTCCCGATCTGATGCTGAACCGGTGGTACAGAGTAACGCCTCCTCTTCGCTTCCCAACGGATCATCAATTCATATTCATGAGCTGCGCGCGTTGTTGTTTAAATCCAATAAGCCGCGCGCCCGCGTCCTTTTTATAGCTCCCCGTGAGGCAGGAAGACGCGCCTTCGTTTCAGCCAATCAGAAGCCCCGACCGCGTGGGTTTGTCCCACAAGTAGGCGTGGCTTGGCTCCAGCGTGGTGTAGATGAACGCAAGATCCGCATAGCGGCGTCGGAAATTTCCGCTCAGGCGCAGCTTCTCGGGTTTATGTCGGGTCGAGCAGGACACACACACACACACACACACACACACGCGTGGCTTATCTCCTTTTCCTGTGTTCCCAGAATCTGGGTTTTTTTGGTGGCTTGTGTGAACGCAATAATAATAATAATAATAATAATAATAATAATAATAATAATAATAATAATAATTATTATTATTATTATTATGATAAAACCTATTTATAGGTCTACTTCTGAGAGTTATATTAATATATCATGCAAGGTTGCCAGATCACACTGGTTTTTCTGTTGGATTAGGTAGGAGGAAAAATAGTCCATGGCATGGTAGTGAAAGATAAGTAGATACATGGACATTTAATGTATTTACGTATCCAAATCTTTCCATAACTTGGCCTATTTGATCATCGTCACTGACTCAGTTGATGAAGTAAACGATGTTTGATAGCAACAGCTTTTCTCAGGCCGAGTCACACAATAAATCTGACATATGCAACCAGTTAACAGATGAAATATTCACATACATTTCCCTGTGATCTCCCAGATGAAGGTTAGTTTTAAAGTAACCAACAGTTTAATGTTTAACAGTTTGTAAATGAATCATAATTGTATCCTAATTTAGTTACTGGGTGTTTGGTAACGAAGGGCTACTTTGCATCAGCAACACCGACTCAATGATAAACAAGTCATTTATAAGAAGACGACTGATGGCACCTGTGTTTATAGCAACTAGTTTCTAACTAATTAATCATTTGATTGTTTATCATAAATATAATAATATATTATATATCAGGCAGTTATACATGCAATGTTTTGTAAAATCCTGATCCTACTAAACAGCTACTTCAAGTGGGGTTCAATATTTGGCAACCAAATATTTATTTAGCAATTATTGGACACCTATTTGAAAGCTGGCAGCCTGCACATTTCTTATCTTCACCACCTTCTTCCATATGGATCAAGTTTCTGTTCTGATCTCAACAAGTCTGGGCAACTACTGAGTAGACACAAATCATCATATAGACTTTGAAGTATTTTGACACAAAATATGGAGCCATTTTTATCAATCCTATCAAATACAAATGACAAAATCCTACTATATTTGAAATACCTTTCTAAAACACATGTATCATAAATAAAATGTATCGCATCCCTGCCCACACACATGGAAGTGAGAAGTCTTGACCCCAAGGGTCAGAGGTTGGGAAAATATATTGATTTGTAGGGGTTTAGTTACTTCTGGGGAATAATAATAATAATAATAATAATAATAATTATTATTATTATTAACTTCTTTAAGCAGGAGTGTGTGCATCTACTGTAGTTGAGGAGTGTCTGCCTCCTGATTGCTAAGAATCACAGTATATGATGCAATGTGCGCTCCTGCATGCATCATCCCCATTTAACATATTGTGTCTCTGCTCTCTCTCAGGGTTGCCAGATAGTTCATTTTTCGACTTGTTTGGTGTGTTGAGAGTTGGACAGAAAATAACAGGCTCGGCTAAGCAGCATTAACTGAGCTTGAGGTTTGTACTATAAAGTAGTTATTTATCTTCAAAGTTCACGAGTCCCCCCTCAGCTTCTTCTCTGTAGGTTTTATTCGCTCTCCATTATCGCTTAATAGGGTTGTAAAGCCATTACTGGAGATCTGGTGCCCTCTTGTGGGTACATCTCGCACGCTCAGCTTCTTCTCTGTAGGTTTTATTCGCTCTCCATTATCGCTTAATAGGGTTGTAAAGCCATTACTGGAGATCTAGTGCCCTCTTGTGGGTACATCTCGCACGCCAGTATTATAAGATCAGAAATGGAGATGTAGCCATTTTCGGAGTCTTCTTTTCATTCTAAGGGTTGCTGATGATAACACATGTAAATGGGAAAATACTTTAAAAAAGGAAGTGTGAGTGTTCAACTTCTCATTCCTTGTATTGGTTTGTTTGCTTTTTAGGCAGTGTTCACGAGGATCAGCTGAGAAGCCACTGTGAGTAAACGGAAGTCACATGCACTTTTGAGAAATACTTCATTATAAAAATAAAAATCTGACATTCGCAGATACACATGCAACACATTCCAAATGAAATGCAAAATATAGATATCTCCAAAAATTGCGGTTTTTTGAAAGATAAGGTCTTTTTTTTTATTGTACCCTGTAGCTTTGATGTTCTATCTTGCCTGAGTTGTAAGGGTAAGCTGTAGTTAGAACATTTTATTAGCTTTTAGAGTAAAGTTTGGATCACACAGAGTCTATAAAACTATAATGTAAGAGTTAATTAATGTTACAAAACATTTACAAAACTTTGTTTATGAAGGAGGAAAAGATACACATAAAAAATAGTTTATAAACTAATTTTGTTACTTAACTGATTTGCCCAGGTTTAAGTGTATGTAAGTGCTCAAATAGAATATAATGATACAGTAAAAACAACAATAATGCAGCAAGCGCCAATCCTATTACTGTAATTGTAGACATTTACCACTAGATGGAGACACAATCCAATCCTGAAATGATCTTAAGGCGCGCTCTTTGGACTTATTAAGGTCTGCTACACAGGTGTTGCTCAAGGCCCCTAATACTATTGGCAGCTTGTGGGTGCTCGAATTTTACCTCACAACCTTCCAGACTGTACGTGTTTTTAGTGTGTGTATTGTATATAATCAAACAGAAAAGCCTTTACAGAAAACTCACTTATTAACTTGTTGCATGCACGTGACTGAGACTTATATTATTTTTTTATTTTGTACAGATTAGGCTGGAAAAGTGCACGACTTCTATATGATGAATAATGAATTCTCGTGTATCACTGTTATTAGGAAATGTTGTACATTATTATTATGATTATTATTATTATCATCATCTGAGGATTTTGTGGTTCAACTGCAACCTAAATATTGCGTTAGTTCTTTAAGTTGTTATCTAAATGACAAAAAAAATTACATTTAAAGTTGATTTATTGTAATGCTTCTTCTGAAAAAAAGAACTGAGACACCGTAGCTTGTGAGGGTGGGCTAAATGGGGGGCGGACCTCATCTACACACACACACACACACACACACGCGCGCGCGCATGCATTGACAGAGTCCAGGCGGCGCGCACTTTACTGGAGCGCACGGAGCGCAGTGCCAAATTGCGCGCGCGCGCGGAGAGAGAAAAGCCGCTTTTTCCACATCCAGCAGGGACACTTGTGTGTTTCCCGGAGTAGAAACCTGTCCGCGTTTAGTCCTGAACATGTTTTAAACTTCACACATCACGGACGATGTGGACGTTACCGAAGCCCGGGTACCGCGACGGCGCGGAGCAGCAGATCGCCGTGAACGTGGGCGGCGTGAGGCTCGCGCTGCGCGGCGACATGCTGGACCGCTACCCGGAGAGTCGCCTCGCGGAGCTCGCGCGCTGCACCACGCGCAGTTTCGACGCCATCTCCTCGCTGTGCGACGACTACGAGCCGGCGAAGGGGGAGTTTTACTTCGACCGGGACCCGGACTCGTTCAAGTGCATCGTGGAGGTGTATTATTTCGGCGAGATCCACATGAAGAAGGGGATCTGCCCCATGTGCTTCATGAAGGAAATGGAGTTCTGGAGGATCGACGCGAGCTGCTTGGATGAATGCTGCAAGAGCAACGTGCGTGAGAAAGAGGAAGAGCTGGCCGAAATTGCTGACAAGGTCAAGGCCATTCTGGACGACCTGGACATAGACGGAGGGCCTTTGGCGACCAGATCCGAACGCATACGGAGGTTTCTCTGGAGACTGATGGAGAAGCCGGAATCGTCCTGGGTGGCACGTGCCATTGCTGTGGCATCGTTCCTGTTCGTGCTCGCGTCTTCACTGGTGATGTGCCTTGCGACGCTTCCAGAGCTACAAGTGCAAGAAGCAGAGGGTCATGTAGCTGAACATCCTACTCTGGACGCCATTGAGACGACCTGCGTCTGCTGGTTCACGTTGGAATACGGGCTACGTTTTGCCTCAGCTCCTGAGAAAACCCGTTTTGTCCTGTCTTTTCTCAACATGGTGGACTTGGCCGCGATTGCACCTTTTTACTTTGTACTGGCTCTGACCCATCTGGGTGCCACTGCTGCGATGGACCTCACGGATGTCCAACGGGCCGTGCAGGCGTTACGCGTGATGCGTGTAGCACGCATACTAAAGCTCGCACGTCACTCATCTGGACTTCAGACTCTGACTTACGCGCTAAGACGCAGCTTTGCCGAGCTTGGGCTCCTGCTTACCTACATGGGTGTTGGAATTTTTGTCTTCTCAGCACTTGGATACACGATGGAGCACAGTCACCCGGAGACATTGTTCCGCAGCATCCCACACTCCTTCTGGTGGGCCATCATCACCATGACGACAGTGGGTTATGGAGACGTGTACCCGAAGACAGCGTTGGGGAGGTGCAATGCAGCACTCAGCTTCCTGTGTGGGGTCGTGGCTATTGCACTGCCTGTCCACCCCATTATTAACAACTTTGTTGTCTATTATAACAAGCAGAAAGTGCTCGAGACTGCAGCCAGACATGAGCTCGAGCTCATGGAGCTACATGGAACCATCGGCCATGGAACGGACGCCAAACGGCAAACGCTTAGGGTTTCAAGGAGTGACTCACACATCGCGGTGCTAACAGGAGAACGCAGGATGGTCAAGAAGAGGAGCGTGTCTTAAAAAACTGTAGAGAAAAATAGCAAGTATCAGTTCTTTAAAGTGACTGAAGTTGATAAAAAACTCTTTAACATTCTGCAGATTGTATGAAACAAGAACCTCTGTCTCCAAGATGTTTGTTGTAAAAGTGCAAATAATTTTATATATATTGCCCCAAAAACAACAACAAAAAAAAACACAAAATGGATTTGAATGCATTTTAATGAAAAAAGAACCATAGAAAGCAAAGTCACCATCCAAGTCTGAAATGTGCATGAGTTTTACATGATGTCAAAAAAATGTAAGATTTCAATGATCCTGTGCATGTTGTAACAAGAAGCCATTTCATATTTTACAAAAATAAAAGTGTCCAAAATAGTCTGAATGTTTAGGTTCACTCATTGTGATACTGACTGCCTAATGGACAACTACCACAACTAACTTGGACTTATATATTCTATTATTAGCTAGCAGACTAGACTAGGTGCTGTTGTGAGAAGTCAAGTTGTGATCATGAATGGATTCATAGTTCTTAAAAATATTAACGTTTCTGCATAATTTGCAAATCATTAATGACAATGTATACAGTCAGATAATGCTAAAAAATAAATCAAGGTTAGCTAGTAAATTAGTGGATAAATATTTAAAGCTAGCAGGCTGGTTCTAATAGTATCTGCTGTTCATTAAAGCAACACTAAATCTGAATAAAATAATTATTTATTTTTAGATTTTTGCAGCAAAATGTCTCAAAAGTATCGGATTATGTTTGAAAACAGGATTTCAGCTTGATGAAAAATATTTTATTGATAAAATGATTTCTATACACTTAAAAACATGTTTTGAAATTATATTGTTAGTGTCTGGTACAAAAGCCAGGGTATTTCCATTTTTACCACCTAGAACCTGTCAGGCATGCAAAAACAATGTCTTGCTACCTGCTCCAATCCTTGTATAAAGTTTCTTTTTTGAACCATTTTTGAAATGAAGACTTTAATCTCTAGAGACAAAATCAAAGCACTATGATGTTTAGATGTTTATAGATTGTGTATTCAGCAGAGCTAGGCAGGGGCAGCTACAGGCTACATCTAGTCTGGGAATTAGCTCTGGGCTCTCACTGTGAAATTCTGTCCTGGATGGAGTCCATGTGCAACAAGAAGGAGAAGAGGAAAAAAACACCCACTGAACTGAATGTGAAGGCAGTATGTTCTTAAAACACACATCCTTCTTTTAGATAGCTCTAGAACTGGAGTGTTTTTATAGAAATGAAATGATAGGAGAGCAGGTACACACAGTGATCATGATAAATACATTAACAAGTGGAATCATCTTTTTGTATGCCCTGGTTCAGCCGAATAGAACATCTACGAAGGTGGTGTATACATTTCTGGTGAGCTGAACAAAACTGCGCCACTGTGTGAGTGGAAAAGAACCTTATTAGTGGCGTTTTTCTGTAGTGATTAGTTTAAGGCTAACCAATCATAGCCAATCTGTCCGATTTGTAGCTCAGAGCATGAATTCCCAGCCCAATCCAAAAATCTTGTTACTTTCCAGTAGTCTCTTTTTTGGGTGTAAAGAAATCCCAGTTGTACCCACTGTGGTACTTTCCCCAAGTTCCATTGAATTTATAGATTATTAATTGTGTTTCTACAACTGGCTCTGCACCTATATGATTTTTCTGAATTGTCATCATACGTCCACAATTCCCACCGTACTTCCAGAATATGCGTACAACTTCAGTTTTAATTTCACTTACCAATTTCTAATCACATTCCCTGGATTCTCCTTTTATTTCTACCTTTCATTTTAAATGCAAATCCTCACTGCATTTCCCAAAGTCTGTTTCAACTTCTAGAATCGTGACTGCACGTCTAGATTTCGAAATGCACTTCCAGAATCCCCTGTCGAGAGTTCTCATCGCACCTCCATTTCGCAATTCAATTTGCGTTCTTTTAGGAATTAAAATTGCACTTTGTGAATTCCTGCACTTCCCAAATTAAGAATTCCTGCTGCCTTTGTAGACATGCTTTTGCAGTTCTCAATGTATCTTTAGATGTTCTGGAATTCTTGACCTATATGATTTTGCACGCGATGCTATGGTTTCCCAGTGCATTGCATTGTGATTGCACAATGAATTCTAGAATTCCTGCTACAGCTACAAAAAGTCCGGCGTCATCTCCAAAAATCGAGTACTTATTGCCTTTCTAAAATTCTCACTTCTAGATTTGTTTGCTCTAGAATGCACAAAGCCCTTGGAAGCGCGGGAGTTAATTTCAATGATGAATGTGAATTTAATCATGAGCTTTATTAGCTTGTTCTTTCATGCAACTTGTTCCAGTCTGGATATAAACCCCTGAATGTAGGCATGCAGGAATATTTAACCATTGAACACAGAACACCGTATGTGTATGTATGTGTTTGTGATGATCTTGTGTGCAGTCTGGTGTTAGATCCGTGTAGAAGTAAATGATGTGTGCTTCAGTGTATTATAGTAGATGCATTTTACGCATGCACAGCGTCCAAACCTCCAACCCACAGAGCGAAAGATTCATCAGCCAGCGCTGGAAAAATCCACACACTTGGCATCACCGGATGCTGGAGTAGCCAATCAGCTTTCTCGATTCTCTACTGCCATGGGAACGCAAGCGACACATGCCCGAGCAAGTGCTAATAGATTTCCATTTTGGAAAGCGCACTTGGATTTCAGTCCGAGTCAGAGTTCCACACGATGAAGGAGCCAATGCTTGGATGAGAATTCATGTTCAGGTCCAACTTCTCTCTCACACTCTCCTCATTAGATTTTCTCTTCCCTGGTGTTGATTCTCCTCACTTTTCTGATAGTAACTTTGCATCGCTTAACATTCAGCGATTAAGTATGCAAAAAGGGAAATGCACAGCTGACCGACGCTCACTTTATCTGCTTTGACACTCAAATCCGATTCCACCACATCAGTCATCTGCTTTCACATTTGGCTGCTGTTCATTTGAAATCAGTTTGGCTCTGACGTATGAATTTCACCTGAATCATCTGACAGAACGAACGCATCTCACTATTAACCTTCTTTCTGCATTGTCTCTGACTCTGTCTCTGACTTTAATGCCGGTTTCAGGTGAGCAAAATACATCACATTAAAATGTAAGCTTTTTGCTGACTATGAGGAGTTCAAATGTCCATTTTTTTATTATAAGAATAATGAAACAACTCGAACAAATAATGTGTGTGTGTGAGTGTGAGAAATTGTTATATATAAAATAAACAGTCCAAGTTTGTACACTGTTGTAAAAGAGAGCTAACGTGAGGAAACACTAGCAGCACAATAAAGCTAGAACCATTGTCACTAAAATCAACATAAATACAAAATTATGGTTAACATCAGTGAGGTTGCATAAAGGTCATGGACATGGGGAGGCAAATTTGTGATTTTTGTATACGGGAAAGTTGTGGGTTTTTTTTCCATTATTGTGTTGTGTGTGTTTGTTGTTTGGAAGAGTAACTCCGTTCCTCTGTTCCTCTGGGTCGGAATCCATTCACACATAATAGATAAATGGGTCATGCACTGGTCCATCCATGCGCAAGAGTCCATCTGATGGAGAAGTGTGCATATGTGTGTGTGTGTGTGTGTGTGTGTGTGTGTGCAGAAGCTTGTACATGGCAATATATCATTAGTGTATCATCTCACTTCTGAGTGAATAATGAACACAGCTGTGCTTTTGTCTTAAATTTTCTTTTTTTGTTTAGGAGCGTTCACACATTTTGTGGCTTTGTTGCTTTCTCATGACCCGCAAAAACGAAGCAGAGAGAGAGAAAGAGAGAGAAAAAACACAGAAAAAGAGAAGACAGTTGTATGATAGACATCTATTTAATGCGTTAGTCTTTAATTCAATTTCTGAATTATGCTATTTTTTCCTCATGATGCCACTTCATACTTTTTAGCCATTTATATTTACCTGTAATGTTGTGAAAAGTCAGTAAAACAATCCAGATTCTGTCCTCCTGTTGTTCCCTCTGTATCCTCTCTTTTCTCTTAGTTGAAAAATTATATAAAAAACAAGACAAGTTTTGACATCACTGAGAAACTTTATCCATCCCCAAGGGGAAATTTGGTCATGTAAACATGTAGAATATTTAAACATTACAGAACAGAATTGTGTGCTAGAAGTAATAAAGAAATAGTGCTTACCAAAAGAAGCCAGCTGTTTGTTTTTTTTGTGTTTGTGATTTTGCTAATCGATTTGGTTTAATTGCTTTAATAGCTTCTATTCTGTGCTGTTATGCTGCTTCCATTTTACCTGCCACCATGTGCACCACAGCATTCTTTGCTTTTGCCTCATCATTTATGCATTTAGTAACTCATTACGGCTTATAACTGTGTAAAAATGTGTATGGTTTTACACTGCATGTGTGTGTGAGGGGTGCTGATAAAAAAAAAAAAAGGTTGACTTTTTGTTGCCTTAAAAAACAACAACTATATTTTCACCCAAGAGTCGCTGATGAAACTTTTCTCAACGTAGGAATTGAACCCAATTTCAGATACATACATATTGGTTATGCCATGAGGTGGATTCCAGAAGTTTATGACCCATGTGCATGTGTGTTTAGTCTGGACCAGTGGGTCATATATAAGTGACTATATAAAAAAAAACATTCATTAAATATCGTCAATATTAAAACAATGAAAAACTATGATTAGGTAGCAAAACCCTCTATATAGACTATATAAGCTATGCCTACTTCTGATCTGAACCTGCTGTGAAGTAGTTCTGCAATTAGACATAAAAATCGAGCATTTTCCTGTTTTGGTTTCCCTGCATCCACAAAGAAACAGTCAAGACAATGACTAGTTCTGGAATTTTTGAAAAAACGAAAAAAATTCTTTAAGAAATAGATTTTTATTCTTTTACTGAAATGAAAATTGAATGACCAGAAGGTACACAATCCCTGATTGCATTTATTTTACTTTGAATGTTTAAATACTATTAATTCCTTCAAATATACAAATTAATCTCTATTCATGATTCATTTATGATTATGGTTATTTATTTGTTTATCTTTTCTTCTTGATCTGATGAAATCTAACAGGGTTTGAGTTGTTGACATGAAATTAGGAAATTCGGATAACGTGTGTGTTTACTAGCACCTGTGCTCACGTCTTGCTGATGTTGCACGAATCGTCTTTGAAATGAATCAGTTACCTTCAGGCTATAACTTGGGTAACAGAATTGTACTTGCATTGTGATTCATATCGCAATATTTACTGATTTCTTCTTCTGACAGTCTGATGAGGAAATTTGGATGTTGCAACTTTCTGTTCAACATGTGACCGGTGCAATAGTCCCAATATTCCAGAACTGAATGTGAAAATGTACCTCTTTAAGAAACCATAATGTTTTTTTTTATGTTTCAAGCATCAGATGTTAAATGGATTCACACATTCTTTTTTTAAATATGATTTTCTTAACTATTTTAGTGGTTATATTTAAGGATAAAGTGCAGTAAAAGTGGACTGTGCCGAACAAATGTAAATTTCTGTTTTTGTCTAGGAGAGAGTGAAGCTAGAACATGCTCAGAAGTTGTAAAGGACTCTTTATCGATTTTTTATCTTTACATAATAACATTAACAAAGTTTTCCCTCTGGTTTTTAATGCATTAAGCTTTAAGTCAATTTCTGAATTATTTTTTCCTCATGATACCACATCATACTTTTTATCCACTAATAGTTACCTGTAATGTCAGGAAAAGTCAGTAAAACAATCCAGATTCTGTCCTCCTGTTGTTCCGTCTGTATGCTTTTTTTTATCTTTACATATTTTAATATATATATTTTTTTTCTTAAAGTTCTCCCTCTGGTTATACACCTAACCAAGAGAAAGCGAGCGTGATATGGAGATGGTTGTATGGATGTGAGCAGAAGGCGAAACGCCTACCATCGAGCTGCTCGTTAACATTCTTGCTGCTAAGCGATTAGAGCTGCGTCGTCAGTCACAGCCTCTGGTATTTACACACACACCACACAGGACAACACGGGGCACGAACTACGGGACGTCCTGTCAGTCAAAGCACAAAAACGCATAACTGGGAATTGAAACCCACCAAAAGATGGAAATGTGTGTGTGGGGAAAAATATTAACACCCCTGAGATTTTACTGCAAAAGATCTTCCTCCAGGAGAGTCACTAAACATCTGTCTCTGAGTTTTTCCATGATAAATATAGTAAATCATATAGTAAATCAAGCTAGACATCATTCAAGCATTAGAGCTTGCCTTGTACTGTTGGCAAATGATTTTATTTTCCTGAACATACTTTTAAAGTGTGTGTGTGTGTGTGTGTGTGTGTGTGTGTGTGTGTGTGTGTGTGTGTGTGTTTTCTAATGCACTAATGATGCATTAATGGTCCATGTCACAAGCAAGCCATGGCCACATGTCCCATAGAGACATTCCTTAATTTGTGTACTATGTCTATTTGGTCCATTAAATGACACAGTTTATGAAATGCCCACCTTGACTCTCTTTCAAATGAGCTCATGCTACAGAACAACCCTGTGCTATAGGACTCAACCTTAAAAAAACCTATTACTTAATTTCAGCCATTAGTGTGCTAGCCAGATATTAAGCTAGCTAGCTAACCATTAGTAGGCATATCATCAAATTGGGCTAGCTAGAGTGCTGGTAAATAGTATTTGTATATCCTGTTTCAGTGACATTTGGACAGTTTTGTTGGAAAACATGCTAGGAATGACTAGCACAGGACCTATTTGCTTGTAAAGACCTGAGTTCTTTGTTCACATTTAAACTTGCAGCGTTCTGAAGAAGGAGGAAGTGCCACTGCATAGATAGAGAGAAAGAATAATTGAAAGATCATTTTATCTTACAGTCATGACTCTCGACACACAGCTCCAATCAAGGAGTTTAATGAAGCAGAAAGCTCTTGTGCCAAGAGAATCATGAGAAATCAGTTTTAATTGAGCGCAAGTGCTCAGGCATTAGCTCAGTCTGGTGACCTGCCTGCACCCATCTGCAGATAGAGAGTTTTATAGGATGCTGATCAGGAGATAAAAAGTAGATTAAGAAAAGTGTGGCATTCTTTATTTAATAAAAACCGTTAAATAATCGCTGAGGTTTTAGAGCAATAAAACACTTTAGGCCATGCAGTTGAAGGGCAGTAACAGTCACGCCACCTTCTCACATGGGGTTGGTTTATTTCCTTTAACAGCACAACCTGTGTTTTACTGCTTATTAATGAATTCTAAACCTCACTGTAAAACAGTAAAAACAAATATAGGTTATAAAACCATCTTAAAAATTTGTACATTTTTTTTATTTAAGGTAAAAGACTTTCCATTATGTTATTACATTGGTATATGAGACCACTTATAAAATGTTCATTTCTTTTCTTGATTAGGAAGAGATCAAAAAGTTTTAGCAGGTTGATTCTTTTGGGTTTAACTATCAAGGTGCTAGAGATGATGGTACCATGGACACCACTGTGATTTAAGGCTAGAAATACCCACTCCATTTATTAGACAGAAATGATATTTTTTACTCAACATTTAACCAGGAGATTTTATCCTTGTTATAAGTGTTATATATAGTAAGCTATTCGCTATTATAAACCATAATCAGAGGTTCCTTCCAGTCAAAATACAGTAAATATATTCTCCTGGTTAATTAAGAAGACTGCGTTAATTACAGACACACATATTTATTACAGTATAACCCTAATTCTTACCCTAACACTAACCCTAACCCTCTATTTTCTGCCGTATTCTATGATAAAAATGGTAAAAAAAAGATTACCTTTGGCATTTCTGTCAGCATTACCCAAGATCCTCTTCCTCCGTTGCTATGGAGATGAAGCCATATGGTGGCAGTCGTGCTGAGTGACACGAAAAAAGAGGGACCGTGTCCATGAACAGGAATCAATAGATTAGAGTTCGTGACTATATCACAAAATGCCGTGAGACTGTATTGGGAGTAAGTTAATCGTGACAGCTTGGCGAAAGGGATGCTGTCAAACAGCCATCAAATGCATGAGTAACTGGAGCGGTGGTATGGTCATGGCTGCTGCATGACTGAACTGCTTTTGGAGCAGTGCAGTTTTGTGTGTGTGTGTGTGTGTGTGTGTGTGTGTGTGTATGTGTAAATGATGTCTGTGTTGGATGTTATGCTGGGGCAGAGCAGACAGCGTGACTGTTCCCCCAGTTGGACTATTTCTAAAATGTTAAAATCTGTAGGAGTGTGTACGTACTTTATCTTGGAAAAGCATTGTAAGTAGAGCTTCAGTGTATTGCGTCTGCAGGTTCATAGAGATCCAACGCTGTCTTTTTTACCCAGCTCGACAAATGGCAGCCAGTTTCTCACCTCCCCCTCAGGAGACGTCTCCCACGGCTTTACACCAGACAGACAGTCACGCTCAGTCATGCTCTCAACAGATACGGCCCTCTCCATTTTTTTTTTTTTTTTTACCAGTTTTAAAATGTGAGTTTAGCAGTTTTCTATAAAATGTTTGATGTTGTCATTGATCATTTATTGCAAAGGGAAAAACTAACAAAAAACACTTGATACAATTGAAGTTACAACACAATGCTTCTGAATTCTGATTGGTCAGAAGGCATTGCATATTCTTCTCTCATAGCAGTTCTGACAGTCACAGATTTGTATTAATAATATGTTTTTTATAGTAACAGCTCATGCACATAGAGTAAGGAGATGTCTGTTGTCAGCGTTATGTAACCAACATATATCTGTAACATTTCCAACATCTTAAGGATACATGAATTTATGCTTCCTTGCCATTTTTTTTCCTTGAGTTGTGTTTTTAAAGAGTTGTTTATGTCTATTCAAATAGAGTATGACTAATGATATACATATAATATACATTGAGAACAGGAATTAACTTAGGTCATGAATATGAAGTGTACCTATTAGAAGGGTAACAGTACACAAAATTCACTGTTCGGTACATACTGTACCTCCGTTTTTAAGTCACAGTTCGGTACTATTTCGGTACAGTTAGAGGGAAGAAATGCATAACATAAAATTGCTTGTTGTTTTTTATTTATTAACACAGTTTATTATTATTAACATTTGCAAACATTTAAATTTTTTTCAATTTTAATAAAATTTCTGCTTAGTTGAATAATATATAAAATTATATTTTATTTAAATAAAATATAAAAAAAAATAGAATAAACCTCATTAATGCAATAAATGTTTGCATATTGACTAAATTGAGTAATCAATTAAATTGGCACAAATTAAATTGATTAAATAACATTAAATAAATAGAAAGGTTTAAATAAATGTTACACCCACTTATATACTGTGTATATAAGTGTGTGTGTGTGTGTGTGTGTGTGTGTGTGTGTGTGTGGTTGCTTTACATTTAATATTTAATTTTCTAAGGATATGTTCTTCTTCTACTTATTTCAGCATATTTTAACAAATGTCTTCATTTCTTCCGTCCTTCATTCATTCACTCTCTCGATTTCTGGAATTGTCAGGATTTTCTACTTTCAAGAGAAATTCTTGAAACTGTACATAAAACGCAAAAGAATCCAAATTGCTAGATTGTCGGAAACGGTCGATTTTACACGTGCAAAACAACGCAATACAAAATGTATTTTGCCACACTACAAATCTTATTTCTGCTATGAAGTGAGTAGCTACAGTGACACTGAGCTAACTCTTGTTTCTTTTTTATACCCCTGGCATTGTTGTGTATGTTTTCAAGTTTAATAATAAAATTAAATCTGCTCAAAGTAGGAGGCGGAGACTAAACAAACTTGCGCTCTACCACTCAATACTTACTTTGCATTTGATACACATGTGTACCGAGCTTAAAGCCCTGTACTGAAAAATTTCAGAATAAATACGTGTACCGTTACACCCCTACTACCTATACACACATTAAAAGTATGATGTCATTCTTTCAAATGTCAATATCAAGTAATTGTGGATACAGTTTGTTGCTATGTGTCTGGAATTGTAACTCTGGTTCATTCAAATACTACAGTTTTTTTTTAAATATTTGTATTGTCATAAGGGAATGTCAGATTGTGAGGTTTGGTACTGGGTTTGTTTTGTGGATTTGAATGACAACCTGGCAACACTAACAGAAGTAATAGTTCCATGGGGTTTTATTAAGATTTGTCTTTGTGAGAGGAACTATAGAAATCTGAATGTTTAGCATCTCCAATATCTTGTTTCTTTAGTTAGAAGCACAATTGGCACAATGGAATTCATAAAAGTGAAATGCCAAAAGGGTCTGTGAACGATCATTCATCCCGAATCGCTCTGTCTGATTCCCTGAACTCATTCAGTTGTCCATCTCATGCTGTGTTTATTGATTTCTTCAGTCATGTTATCAAAAACAACACCAGCATGTGTTCATCACAGAGCATGCTTCACAATCACAATAATGCATGTGTGTGTGTGTTTGTGTGTGAGCACTCATTATATATCACATGGATTTATGCGTTGTCACTCAGAGTCATGGTTCAGCTTGTCATTACCTTTTGAGCTGCATTCGCTTAAACACACACACTCACACACACACTGGTTATTTTCCCATAATTGCACATTCCAAAAACCTCTTATACTGCAATCCCAACAATCACAATGCTATTTATTGACATCATTAATGCCATGAAACAAGTTACTTCCTGTTCTCATTTGCATTATAGAAGCTCTTCAAGTATTATTTTTACCTTTAAAACCTCTCAGTCCCAAACATGCTGTAACAGCTATACCTCTGAAAGTTACTTAGTGGAAAATGGTGACACTGAAGACTCTTCCATAAATGTTAAATAAACAGCTAGAAAATGTCTCCTGGCCAATCAGATGGTCTCAATGGTGGTCACTTCCAGCGCAATGTTACACATTTGAGTGTGATGATTAAGACCTGTAGCTATAATATTATACTACAGCAGCACTAAAGATGTGTGTGTGGTTTCAGACAAGATATTAACACAATATTTAAGTGACATACTGTAGATTTCTCTTAACCTCCATACATCCAGTACCAAAAAAGAAACACTGACAATGCTCTTGGTATAAAATAAAGCTACAGCTCTGCCTTTGAACTGGTCACAGTATACTTCCTTCCTTTTGTTGTTCATCAGCTGTCTTTTTTTTTTTTTGCTCTGTTTTATGAGGGTTTTACCAGGAGGTGGGGGGGTCACGGGGTTCCAGACATTTAATGCACACACAGGAGCAAAGCGCATTACACATATCGCTCCATAACTGATCTCCCACAGTGCAGATTCGACTAGCGCAGAGGGTGAAACATCAGGAACACTGAATAAATAACACACACAAACACACACACACACACACACACACACACACACACACACACACACACACACACACACACACTCTTTGTTTTCCGTGCTCTGTTTCTAAATTTTGTTCACTTTGCAAAGCCAGAGCATTTTCTCTCTCTCTCTCTCTCTCTCTCTCTCTCTCTCTCTCTCTCTCTCATTCTCTCTCTCTCTATGTGCTTGCTCTTTCTGTCTCTTAACACTGCATGAATAAAGATGCACAGAAGTAATTTACCTCACACAATAATAGTTATCGTCAGTCACAGAACATCACTCACTGGCAAACCTTTAAACGTTTCCCTTGTAGCTATTGTTCACAGTATTGCAAATTTGCGAGAAAACGTTTGAGTTATTCGAAACCATTCAGTTAAATGACCCATTCAGATGAAATGCTGAAAACCTGAACTGGTTCAGACCAGACCATTCACTGAGTCAACTGACTGAATGAGAGAGGAGAAAATCTCTGCAATATCTAAAATATTCACTGCGTCCAACAACAAAAAAAAAGCAAGCTCGAATGAATGAATCTTGTTGTGATAGAAAGATTTGCTAAAGAAGAGAGCGAAGGAATCTATCGTGATGGAAAAATGTTTTGTAAGGTAGAATAAGATAACACATTTTAATGATCCGGAAAGACATTATTGATAAAGCATTATTAGAGAATAAGAGAGGAATGAATCTTTCAGTAGGAGGAGCCTGATTTGACTACCAACCTCACAGTCGAATCTTTGTAGAGGTGTTATGAAACAAGGATCGTGCTATTTTGGTTATATGGGCTGTGCTTGATGTTTGATTTCACAAAGAACTACCGTTTTTCTTTCAATAAGTTAATATACAGCCTTTTATGATAAGGATGTGAATCAAAATGTGAAAAGAAAGAAGCTTTTAATAAATATTTTTAATGTGTTTGAATAATTCCAACTCGCCTGTGACAGAATAAAGTGTCACTTTCTATGATCCGTGAGTGACACAGGTTAAATATTTAACAATGTCTGGGAGATTCTGTAAAGGTATTTTCTGTTGTAATTAAATTTTAAATGTTAATTTTTTATTTTTTACACACACACACACACACACACACACACACACACACACACACACACACACACACACAAATATACATGATTTGACTATTGACTTTGGGCAAGACTTTACTATTCTGATTCAACTATTTTAAATCAGTAACACAATGACTATTTCGAGCCCTGTGTAGGTAAAGATATTTGCTTCACGTCAGTATTGGATAATGATTTTCTCTGAGCTCTTAATTTACACAGTTTGCTCGCTCACTGAACACATTTATTAGATCAGTACAGACTTGTGATGAAGTACGGCAACAAAAATGCCAGATTTTTTACTTCACTGTTTTATTTCCGTTGTTCTTGTTGCACTTGAACGATCGTTATTTAACCTTGGAATAGAAAGTTTTAAGTGTGATGCCCGGTAATGAGAAAATCGGAATCGATCTCACTTTGGAAGCCTTACACTGCCTTAACACACCTCATTTATTTCCCACTTTATAGTCCAGTGCATGCACACACACATGCTGTTTTACTGCGCAGGTGAGAATGTCATCTTCTACATGGTGGATTTGGACAGTCGACACTAACACTAACACACAAACACACAGTGTTGGTAAACTACAGCACTGTGACTCACATTTGCACACCCTACAGTGGTTTATTACACACACCACCAATAAATCACATCAAAGAGAAATGTCACACACAAAGATGACATCACAGCCAAGACACACATACACACACTCATACACGGTAAGAGAAATATACACACTGTAGAACAAATAAATGAAATGAATACAAGGAAGACACATCTTTTTTTATTAGTGTAGGAAGTGCCTTTTATTCCCAATCAGAAAGTGTTGGTCTTTTTATGGCAGTTTTGGGATCTTGAAGGCAGTAATTACCAGATTTATTAGCCACACTGAAAGTGAACTTCATACTGGACAGAGAACAGTTTCCTCTGTCCCATGAGAGTGTGCCCCCCAGGGGGATTGAGCATTCCAACCTGGCTGAAGTGAGGATCCTCCCCTGGAATGAGAGTTGCCACTGTGTGGATTGAGAATTCCCCCTGGGTGGAGTGAGCGTACCTGCCTGTGTGAAGGAAGAGATTTCCATGTGTGAAATGAGAGTTCCCTTTTGGGTGAAGTGAGAGTTCCTGCCTGGGTGGAGTGAGAGTTCCCCTTTGGGTGGAGTGAGAGTTCTCCCCAAGGTGGAGTGAACGTTCCTGCCTGGGTGGAGTGAGAGTTCCCTCTGTGTGGAGTGAGAGTTCTCCTCAAGGTGGAGCGAGAGCTTTGTTTGGGTGGAGTTAGAGTTCCTGACTATATGAAGTGAGAGTTCCCTCTTGGCGGAGTTGCGTTCCTGACTGTGAGAAGTGAGAGTTCCCCCTCTCTTTCTCTCTCTATACATATCTGTTGCTCCATATTAATCTTCATCTACTTTCTTTCTTTCTTTCTTTCTTTCTTTCTTTCTTTCTTTCTTTCTTTCTTTCTTTCTTTCTTTCTTTCTTTCTTTCTTTCAAAAACATATATGTTGTTCAACCTCTTTCCACCATAACTTTTAAATTCTGTTTATCCCTCTTCTCTCTCCACATTTAAAGAACATTCAATTTGACTATAGTTTTCTTCCCCTTCTCGCTTAGTCTGTTCCCCTCTCTCTGTCTTTCTCTCTCTCTCTTTCTCTCTCTCTCTCTCTCTCTCTCTCTCTCTCTTTTTTTTCTCATCTTCAGTTGTAACCCTGTGAGGTGTGTAATTGATGTGGGTTGTTCTTTGTCACCTTCTCTCGCATTTTGTCACCTTCTGGCATGGTCACTGCACTATAATAATATATGCCTGACTGTATATATATATATATATATATATATATATATATATATATATATATATATATATATATATATATATAAAAGCATGTATACTCTGTGTGTATAAGAGAGAGTGAGACATGCAGTTCTTTTAATGATGTCTTGTTATTTTAGTCAGTGCAGCTCCGCTACTGCAACTTGCCAACTCTTTGGCTGACACTCGGTATTGTGGGATACGACAGAGGGAGGACATGTTGAAGGTAGAGAACACACACACGCACCAGCCCTGTGAGATTCATGACACCGTGTGAGTGTTATTCAGGCTCACCATATGAAGTCAGAACTGTACTCTTCTCTCCTAATCAGCATTAACGCACTACTGACTTCATCCTGTTTCATGAATTTAGTATGGGGGTGAAGGAAGAATGAAAGTGAGAGGGATCTGCAAAATAAAACGAATGGTGCAATAAAGAAAAAAATGAAATCGAAAGAAGGCACCCTGTCCTTGAGTCCATCGTTATCACTGCACTTGCACATATACGCGTGTTGGGTTCCAGTGCTGATGTCATCATGTACACAGCTATATGAGGTAAAAAAAAAAAAAAACTGAACAGGACACGTCCACAAAAGTAAAACAGTAACAGTGCCTGAGGATGTGCAGAAGATAGGAAACTTAAGTGACCAATGCATACCGATTTTTCCCATATCCTCGTTGGTTGTTTTTTGTTTATCTAAGAGTTAGAAACACAATCACAATAGTAAAATGTAAGAGAGAAGCTTTATTACACAAATGAATTCACTAACAATTGTCAAGGTAAAACATCCAAAGAAATCCTGCTGTCTGAACACCAGATTTAAAAAATAACAGGCTTTTAAAGATTTTTTTTTTTTCTTCTTCTTCAAAAAATTGAAAATAATTTTAGCTAAATAAATAGTGTTTTCCATTTGCATATTTAAAAAAAACATCTAAAAAAACCCTACTTCTAACTGATCGTTTGTATGATAACGGTTCATTTACATAGTCTAGACATAGACTATTGTTTAACAAAATATATATAATGTTGATATGATTCTAAGTTTCATAAGGAGAGCTTAAGAATAAGGTTTATTTAGTATTTATGGTACAAGTCTCATAGTGTCAGGAGTGTGTTGTAGTCAGATGTAACTTTTTGCAATGCTTTCTGACACTTTTTGTTAACTTAAGAAGAAAATAGGCTGGTGAGGGAACACCTGTTTATAGCTGCTATAATGTTTGGCAGATGTTCCTCAAAATAAAATATACCTTTGAATGGATCAAAAGTGTGATTGAGGTTTAATAAATAAAAATGTCATTGTCAAAATATTGCTGTGGAGTAAAAGAATGAAATCTCTATGGGACATGCTGCATAACTTGCACAATTTTCCTCTTGAAGCTGATCTTATAAGTCTGTCTGTTTGGAGAAAGAGAAAATATCGCATAACATTAAGGGACAAAATGAAGTTGACCAAAAGGTGATCTTTTGGTACTTGGTGTGTTGTTGTGGATGTTTGTTACTCACCTCACCAGTAGCATAGGAAGGGAAGCTTCTCGTCACACAGTCTGTTCTCCCAGACATGTGTCCTGATGTTGCGAGCTCCACAGCCACTCTGTGAACCCGGGCATGAAGGCATTGAGATTGAACTGTTCAGCTGTTTTCCATTCACCCAGTACCAGTTTCTGTTCAGGAAGCGCATTCCTGTCCACACGAGATTCACTTGGTTCTGAATGGCCTCCTGTTCAGCCAGCTGTAGTTGACTGTTGGTGGTAGGATAGGCCATGTTCTTGTAGTGAACCCTGCAGTAATCAAGAGCCTGTTCCCACGTCTTCTTCTCTTCAACTAAGATAATAAATCGGTAACAGTAAAACGACTGAATGGTCCAGCAATGAAAATCGTTCCAGCCAGATGGTGTGATCTGAATGCAGTCTTGTGTACCATTGAAATTGTTGGGCTGGCCAGTCATCCACGGAAAGTACGAATTCTCTTTCCCATCATCCCACAGCCATTCACTCGAATTCATAACGCTTCTGTGCAACCCGATCCAACCACTACCAGCGGGTCCTGCAATCTGCTGGACCCTTTCGTATTCTTCTTCGTTTGTGATGACAGCCAGGCCTCTGTAGTTGCGCATGCAGTAATTCCGAGCATCCGTCCAGTTCTTATAAAGATTATCGTTAATGTATTCGCGTAGCAGACCCTCGGTCATCCTCAGGAGGACCAGCAAGACACTAATAAAACAGGACCACTTCATCTGTGCACAGACGGCAGAGAGTTTACACTGGTTGATTGACTTGCCAGATTTATCTCACAGATGTAAAATTTACATGACATTTCCATCTGCATGGCATCTTCTTCTTTTTTTTTTGGTCAGACAAGAAGCTAGAAAAGGATCCAGCCTAGTTTCGATATAAACAAATGAAGGATATTTGAAGGATGAAACAGTAAAGCACTAGGAAAGAAATAAACACAGTCTCATAATTCTGATAGTTATAAGCGATATATGAGAGGATTAGTAATAAAATATTTGGCATCAGCACTAGGAAATGACGCAAGTCATTGTTTTTGGTCTGCTCTGACCCAAAGGAATTTGAATAGCCCAAAAACAATGTAAATCAGACTCTGTTAAAGCAGCTTTGTTACCTGACTATGAATACAAGGACATTTCCAAGTCTGATTGCAGATGGAACTTTTGAAAGGCTTTTGAGTACATTTAGTTGTTTATGTGATTGAGATACGCAGCACGAACATAAGCAATTTATGATCGCTGACATAAAAATTTACAATGGCTGATTCCAGCGCCATCTGATCTGCTTTCATCAGCACTAGTGTCGAGTTCACACAGCACCCAAGCAAATGGTTTAGCTGTCATTGAGGTTGTGTTGTGACCTTTTTTGCATGATGACATGTGTGTTAAAAGAGTAATTACATCTGATTTCGTAGCTCAGCTCCAATCTGGCATATTAGTCACTTGCTTATGGTTCCAAAGCTGTTTAACAGTAAAGCGTTACTGTGTGACACAGTTACAATGTTGAATGTGTATTTTTCTTCTCCTGTTGATAATTCTTTGTCGTGGAAACCCATTAGAAAGTCATGTCAAATTCAGTGTCATAAGGCCTATCAAAAAATAACTTTATAAGCTTCATATGTTTAGAAATATGATGAAGGTGTTGTGAGGTCTTAGGAACACCACACTTAAGTGGGGTCCTATTTTCAACATGACGACATGACTGTGGCGTAACGTTATGACCTTGCTGCTTATGAAATTACTTTCTCTCCTGTGGTTACCTAGTTTGACTGAAATTCTACTCTGATGTTAAGCGAGGTGTTTTACATCAGCGCATGTTTTCCACCTAACCGGAGATAATAGATTGGTGCCCCTGGAGAGAATGAGCAGGAATGTTTGTAGAAAATAAGCATAAAACACTGATTAAAAATGGTTGTATTCGGTCTACTAGAAAAATCCTTTCTATAACAATGCATTTAAAAAATAAATTTTCCGCCCATAGAGCCAAGTAGATCAACAAAAACAAAAACCTTTCCTGTAAAAATGTCAAATTTTAACAAATTTGAAATATTGTAAACATCACACTATATACTATAATTAAGCATTTTAACTTTAAGTTTCAAGTAGATTATTGTTTTGATAATCGTCAGCAGTTATCAAAAAAGCACAGCGATGAAATGAATTGTAAGCATGGTATTGGATGGGAAAATATGTTTGATCGTCTCCATGGTTACAGACATAATCCCAGACATAACCCTGTTTTGCACAGTTCATCATTGTGCTCTCACAAATGTTACATTTATTATAGAGTATTTCTGTCATATGTCACAGAGCTTGGGCAACATGTTGAAACAAAAAAAAAAAAAGCTTGCTTTTCTGTGAGTGTCAGTTTCCTGTGCTGCTCTCTACACCTCCATCTTCCTTTCTTCACATTTAAAATTTACCTTCTCAGTGTCGCTGGCTTGCATACTTTCCAAGACGTTTTAGTGTCATACGAACTGCACTGCTCTTCTGTCCCTAGAATGATTGGTTAGTTAATTGTATAAGTGTGAACTCATATACAGGGATCTGGATCTCTTAGGCAGTCAGATAGAGAGGACATGATAACACAAAGCCTGTAAATAAAAAATCTTTCTGCTTTAGATGAGCAGCTACAAACCATTTCAATATTGATTTGATTCTTAAAACCTTTAGACCAGATTGGAATGCAGCAACAACTTACAGCTCAAGATAAGAGATTGTAGTTAGCTCAGTAATTAGCTCATTTTCTTATTTTCATTACTTGTAATGAATACAAATCTTTCTTTCTGTCACATTACTGTTATCAGTGCAAGCAAGGATTCTTGAATACACAGTTAGAATTGCTTATACCACAGCGTTCAATTCTGAGCTTTTTTTTTTGTACATTTAATTCTGGAGTGAAGTAGGAAACAAAACAGCGGGTTATGATTAAACTGGTTTAAGCTATAACACAAGGGCAACTTTAATAACCATAAAAATATCCAGTCGTTCCAGTTGTGGTGAGCAGAAGATCATTTTAAATCCATGTTAGATATGTTCTGATGCAACACTTGGCACGGACTTGTGCAAAAATCTTGACTCTTGTATTGAAATGAATGTACGTGTTGTCCTGCTGAGACATCATTTGTCTAATATAAATGCAGGCATTCCTAATAAAGTGGCTGATGATAAGTATTGATCCCTAATGAACAAGCCAAAATGTTAGTGCAGAGGAAAAACTCCCTGAATATGACAGGGAAAAATTTGAAGAGGATTTAGAATGACAGTAGAATTTTAGGCAAAAAAAATGTGTTGTTTGTTTTTGTTATGGGGGAATTGCAGGATCTTTGAGAGGTGTGTGTGGAACTGTCAGTATGAGAAATCTTTAGCATTCATGAGAGGCCTTGTTTCGGAAGTGTAAAGACATCACTCTCAAGGGCCTGAAACAAACCAACCGATATGTAAAGCAGGACAAGTGACACACAAAGAGGTGCTGGCTTTGGACCAGAATTTCTCCATCTAGACTGTGTGTGTGTGTGTGTGTGTGTGTGTGTGTGTGTGTGTGTGTGTGTGTGTGGCTTTGTTTGATATAAGGCTTTACTAAGCAAATAACAATCTTCCTTCACCATTCTGATTTAATTTGATTTGTAATTTTAAAACAATTATCTCTTAAATCTTTCTCTCTCCCATTTGCATGACCCTTTATAAATACATTCGCTTGGTTTTGTATACCGTAAAAAAACACCCTGAACACATATTACCCAAGACGCAATCCTGCCCCGACGCATCTGAAACAGTTCTCAAAGATTGCTGAAATAAATCATAGAAATTGTAAACTCCTTCATTTCTTTGTATATAATCTCCACAGGAGGAGATGAGAAGTCGGAGAAACAGAAATCTGCCTCTGATTGCTTGGGTATATGCATGTGTGTGTGTGTGTGTGTGTGTGTGTGTGTGTGTGTGTGTGTGTGTGTGTGTGTGTGAGTGAGTGTTGGAGAGGTGGTGTTAAAATACTGACCTGCTCAAACAGGAAACAGTCCTCAGCATTCTGCCTCTTGCTTTCAATCGTTAGGTGTTAAATAATTAGACACGCACATTCATCATATTACTAGATTGACAACTGCAGACCCACCATTGTTTTAGTCAATTCACGATCTATAACATCTCTTGATTCTTTTTTATTTTAGTACTTAATTATTAATTAAGAATTAAATTAATAAAAAATTATATATTTTTTACCAAAGAAAAATGTAGTTTAATTATGGGATATTGATGATGTATAAGAGGAATAAAACACATATACACAATAATCCACTTCTGCTTCATCACAAGTCAAGTCAAGTCAAGTCAAGTTTATTTCTATAGCGCTTTTCACAACAGACATTGTTTCAAAGTAGCTTTACAGAAATCAACAGTTAAGGTGAATGGTGTGCATTTATCCCTGATGAGCAGCCGTGGCAACTGTGGCAAAGAAAAACTCCCTTAGATGTTATGAGAAAGAAACCTTGAGAGGAACCAGATTCAAAAGGGGAATATCACGCTGTGGTGGTTGTGATTATTTTCCTACAACAGAATGATGCACAGTGTACTATGTAGTTTAGGTGATATGGGGTCCAAATGCAGCACACACATTATCTGTTTATTGTTCTGGACATTTAATTAAGTGTTATTGTAATGTACATGGCAAAAAATTCAGTTTGAGGTAATGGACACACACAGACACACACACACACACACACATACACACACACAGCTCGACAGCATGTGGTCCGGGTCCTTTATTATTTTGACCTTTCCACATCCTTTACCTTTTTCATTACTCGCTGCAGAATTGCTTGCTGCATTGATCTCTTCTTTCTTGCTCTTTCATTCTTCTCTTTCCTCTCTTCATCTCTCCATCGCTAAACCTACTGGCATTTGCAACGTCTTGCTAAAAACGTCCTGCTAAAAACGGAGCGAGAGAGTCATGATAAGAGTGCGCACTTTTTTCCCCACATTGCTGCAGCAGAGGAATGCGGGAATGAAAGGGATGCACTCGTACTGACGGCTGCATTGCTCTTTAAACTCGAGGTGTGTGATCAATAAAACATGCGCTCTGTGCATAGTGCTGTACTAGTCTGAGTTGTGCAGCACGTATAGCCATACAGCAGTATGCGCAAGGGGGAGGAAAGAAAAACTCCAGGTCTGCTTAGTGGATAGAGAAGGAGGATAAAAACATGCTATTGCCTGACATTGTGTGTCACCACTCACCATCTGTCCTACAAAAGCCGTGCACTTTCCTGTCCTGAGAATGTTAATGGTTAACAAATGATTTTGTGACATTTAAATAATAGCTTTTTGTTATTAGTATGCAAGTTTTGTGTGTGTGTGTGTGTGTGTGTGTGTGTGTGTGTGTGTGTGTGTGTGTGTGTATGTATGTGTGTGTGCCTGTGTGTGTTAAAAAAATAGTTGCTTATTTTTCTCTCCTGCTTTTACAATGCAACTGTATCATGCTCATACACTTGTCACCTCCTGAGGAAGTGTTTTCTGAGCAGTCTTTTAACAGTAATTACACACACACACACACACACACACACACACACACACACACACACACACACAGAGTGTAATTAAAAGCCTGAGCTCTCATGAGACTCGACTTTCCTTAATGTGCCAGAGCTAAGTGAGAAGCATCCTTAAGCTCATTGCACGCACACACACACACACACACACACACACACACACACACACACACACACACACACACACACAGAAATAAAAGTAGGTGGTTAATGAAATTACAGTGAATAAATATGTAATTAAAAAGAGTTCAATTTGCTTTTGTTCAGTGCAGTTAAAATACTGAATTTAATCAGTGCGTGATGATGTTCCTTTGCTCCTGATTGGACCGAAGCAGTACCAGTACCAGAACTTCAGTGTGATCAGATGCAAAAGCAGGAATTTTACGTTGAGCAAAAAGGGTTTTTGCTTTTCTATGTATGTGTATATTTGATCGAGTATTGACTTTACTGAGATCAAACTTAACCAGCGGTATCCTCCTACAACTTTATTACACCACTTCAGCCCTCTGGTGTCTCCAAAACATTCATGATAAAATCACATAACGTCGTTGTCATGTTTTTTCAAACTTTCTGAGTGTTTTGACATGAATTCCCATCCACTGTGCTAATTGCTACTCTCCCAGCATCCATCACGAGCATCAAAAAAATCTGTATGCTAACACATTCTTCTGAAATCCAACACATCTGGGCATCTGAGCCAGCGAGAAATTAAATAACGTCCTCAGAAACGCGTCCGCTTCTCGCACTAATACTCAGAAATGGAGACCGAACAGGAGCCAGAGAGAAACATGAGCACCGGCATGTTTGGGTTTGTGGGAAAGCGAAGGACAATTTGATGAGGTGAGAGAGGGGCTGGAAGAAGTGCAAAGATTCGAAGGAAGTGCGTTTGGGGAATGATATCTTTCAGAGGACTGCCACAAATAGTTGGCGTGTATATGTGCATCTACTCTGAAAGGTACTACAGATTTATTGGCCATTAAGGAAGGAAAATCTGCCAAGCACTTTTTTTTTGTTAATTCAGAATTTCTTCCATTAAAAGATTTTGTTATATTTGAACAGTTAAAGCATTCCTTATTTTTACACCATTGGTAGTGATGTGTAGTGGCCAAATGAGCCATGGCTCTATTTTACACATGTATCAAGAGGTACATTTAAAACCTTTAGTTCAAGTCTGAAGGCAGCCCAATATGCTTAGTCCAAGATTATTTGCAGTCACCGGTAGACAGCAGAGTTGGTCAAGTTTCTTCAATTTTTAAGGCACTTTAAAACTTTTATCTAATTCCAACTGTATTACAACTATACATATACAATTGAAAGACTCTTTTGGGATGGTCAAGGTCCAGTTAATGTTGATATTTTAGTGGTTCAATGCAGACTTACTCCTTATTAGAACCAGTGGTGGACGGTAACAAAGTAAATGTTATTCGTTACTGTACTTAAGTAGCTTTTTCACGTATCTGTACTTTATTTTCATTTGGGGAGACTTTAACTTTCCTACATTTTAAAATCAAATATCTTCCTTTTTACTCAACTACATTTAGCCAAATCAGTAGTTCCTTCTTATTTATGAGTGGATAAAAACTTAACTGGTCAATCACGCAGCCACCCACCAATCAGGGTAGAGCGCACGCTCTGTTTTGGACATGTTTTGATTGACGCTTGGTGGTATCTACTCATCAACAACATACAGTTCAGCATCAGTTCAACAGCAAGAAGAACATTTTAAGAGAAATAAATGATGGAAGAAACTCCTCCTGACTCAACTTGCCACAACACCTGTGGCCTTATTTGCGTGATTTTTGTGATGTAGTTGGGCTCATGATCATTTTAATAGATATCAATCAGTGTTTCACTAATTAATATCATTCTATTAATAGACTGGTGTGCTACGTGTAACATTAGAGTCTTTTCAAATAAACTGAGTTAACAGATTAAGCAAAGAATCTTGTGGAAAAAACTATAATAAGAACATTATAGCCATAATAAATCATACTATTTTAGACACTTAAGTTCATTTGAAGGCAAATTTTTTTGTACTTCTACTCAAGGGGAGCACTTTTACATTTACTGGAGTCAAGTTTTAACCGGTGTATCTTTACTTCAG
Source organism: Silurus meridionalis (assembly GCF_014805685.1). Classification (NCBI taxonomy): domain Eukaryota; kingdom Metazoa; phylum Chordata; class Actinopteri; order Siluriformes; family Siluridae; genus Silurus; species Silurus meridionalis. The sequence continues at coordinate 27,856,296 of NC_060885.1, read as the reverse complement.
TTCATGTTTTGTGTGCTTTATCCACCACTGTTCAGAACACCCTAAAATAAATATCTAAGTTATCTCTGTAATTGTTTCATTACTATAGCAATGAAAATATAAGGTATTTAGATTAACTAGCGAAGCATAGCAGTTTTATGGTTGTTTATACAGAAGTTTCGGTCACATGTTGGGGAGACTCTGTATACATTAATTAGTAACAGCAACAACTGTAATTATCTCATCATCAATATTACTGTGTATTTCATTGACATTCCTAAATTAAAGAAATCAAAAGTAAAAAAAAAAATAGCAGCAGGTCAACTGTGTAAGTATCTTTAAGTACAGTGAGGAATGTTTCAGGTTATTTGAACATGTTATTGCTCCTACTTTTAATTACAAATTTATTTATACATTTAAATTATTATTTGATTATATTTATTTTAAAAAAAACAGCAAAAAATGAAATTTCATTTCATTTAATTAATTAAAATTTTTCTGTACAGCTCTCATATTTGAGGCTTCAAGAAAGACACAGGTCCTTTCTGAGCAAACGGCTAATAAATGAAGATGGGACGCGTCTGAATTATTCACAGGCACACTACTGTTTCATTAATCCCCATCTCTGATCACCACCATCTCACCTCCTACAGTGCATGGATATAAATACCTGAGAGAGAGAGAGAGAGAGAGAGAGAGAGAGAGAGAGAGAGAGAGAGATGGGCAACACAGGCTGAAACATCGGCTGAAAATCTGGTAGATGTTGGAAATGTGCCAAACAAAAGAGGCGCATTAACACCACATTTATTCACTAATAGATCTCACAATAGCTAATTAAAGGAAAACTCCACAGTGAAATAAAAAGCGAAAACTCCGCAGTGAAATTAAATACGGTGTGCTGGAGCTCATTTGTTGGCTGATGCTGTATTTGTGTTAGCAGGGTGCCACTGCTAGCATAGTTGAAATGAAGTGCTAATGCTGTGTTCTAGTTAACACAGAAATTGAAAATATCCAACCTACTTCTAGGAAAAAAACAGCAATGCAGCTGCACTGGATGCCTGATTTCCAGCTAATGACCTTAGATTAAGTCGTTAAATAGGGATGCTGATATGATGTCATGCTAACATGGCATTTAGGAAGAATTGTTGCCAGAATCATTGGAAAGTTTATATATTTATGAATAATTACATTTTTCTATTTTGTTCATAAAATTTCTCTCCTAGCTACTTAAACATTCACACATTGTGTTTAGGAGAGAGAGAGAGAGAGAGAGAGAGAGAGAAAGCGCAGATGCCTCAGGCAAACAGATGTGAGAGCAAAGCTACGATATTAAAAATGTATCAGGATCTGCGCTTTCTCTAGACACATGTCGACTTGCGTTGCTTGGTGTGCAGCAGAGGATAAAGTTGCTGTTAATATTTTACACAATCCTGGAGGGGTTAAAGGATGTGTACACGACTGACGATGACTCTTTCGGTGCATTTCCATTTAATGGTGTGATACATTGAGTAACCTGGACATACATGAAAGAATATTGGTGGTTCAAAAAATTATTTTACCAGGTGTGAATCCTGCACATTTATTGTTCTGTGTTTTGACCTCTTTCGGTTTCCATACTCGGCCTTCTCATCTAACCATTTCCATTTCCCATGTTCCTTATTTACTCATGGCTTTATTTCTTGGTGCAGCACATGGCTTGTGATTGGCTACACTTGTTCCTCATTTCTGTATTTAAACTCTGTTCAAGCCCTTATCTTGAGTGTTGGAACATATTTTTTGACATTTAAAGGGGTCTGAGATGTGTTTAGATGTAATGGCCCATGTACAATCACATTATTTAGATCGATATGTTTTTATTTTATGTTTCTGATCTTACCAGCTCTGATGTTTCGGTTTCTTTCCCATGAAATGTGTTCCATAAATAAAATGCCATCTGGCTGAGTTTTTAATGTGCATGTCTGAAAAAGTATTAAAGATAAAAGGTTTTCATTACCAGACTTGGAAATGTAACACGATTTGGATTAAGTACAGATATCCTATTAACAAAATATTGCATTTATATCAAAGATCCCCTTTGATGTCCTCTTATATTCTAACCTTCTTAAAGTAGATGCCATTTCATGGTTTTCCATTTTCTGCTAACAAATTTGTATTAATTTTGAAAGCCAGACGCTGAACATAGAAACTAAGGATCTGAATATGACAATATTTGAACAATAATGCATAAGCAAGAGTAAGGTTATACTAAACAACTGCACGATCGAGCGTGATCTTACTTTTACACACTAAAACGGAGACAATAGGTAGCTGACATTTTGGACTGTGTTTTTGCTCTGTTAAAAAGAAATAGATCTCATAGCAGCACACTTCGCAGCATGTCATCCAGCTAGCTAGTTAATTTATACATTCCTGGCAGGTGTTTCTGTTTAAGATGAAGTCTTCCTTTTTGCCTTCATCTGATGAGCTTTCATATTATAACTCAGAAATTAGATTAATGTAAAACATATAGTTTGCTTTGTCCATTAATGGTCACTTACAGTAAGTGATGTTTCAAATTAATTTTCTAAATGTGGTGAACTCAGATGCACCAAATCAATGCTGCTTGTCTGATTAGATTATTGGAGTGGACTGTCTTCAAATATTTAATGTTATTATTTAGTTTTGCAAAGTATCTATGTTCCCACCAACATTTTTATTTAAAAAGTGTAAAACTCCTCTCTCATGACAATGTCTAACACATAACACTGGAGACTCCTCCTATAGTTTTTAACACCTAAAAGGAACTAAATAATTATGTGTAGCATCTAAAGCAAGTTGAATGTGAGTTGGAGCTGAAATTGAAAATCAGAGCTGAACTCTACTCCGAGTTCTCGAACTCCACCGCATTGCAGTTTTCACATGGTTCCGAGCCACTGAGAGAACCTGTCAATGCTTATCTACTTTACATGGCAAGCCGAGTCCACATAAATAGTGCACGATTCCAACTTTCTACACAGCCTTTCCATCTTCGCCATGTCTCCACGGCGTGAGCCACCAGAGGAGTGTCACGTCTCTCAAGTATGTTCGGGCTAAAAAAAGGAGATGTGTGGACCTTTTTATAAGGCTCCATGTCAACTAAATTCTTTATATAGGATAGTCTTTTCTTCTCCTCTCTTCTCCATTTCAGAGAAATTTATATGCATAATTTAGAGCTGAGAGATCTGAAACAATTACCTGAGCACAGAGAACATGGGACCAGTACTAAGTAAATTATTATAAATTTATATGATTAGTTATTTTAGTGACTACACACACACACACATATATATATATATATATATATATATATATATAGATAGATAGATAGATAGATAGATAGATAGATAGATAGATAGATAGATAGATAGATAGATAGATAGATAGATAGATAGATAGATAGAGCATCGCCCAAAACCATGTACATCCCTCACATTTTATACTACAATACTGACAATCCTACAGAAATAAAATTGGATATATTTTAGAGTAGTCAATATGCAGCTTGTATAGCAGTACATATTCACTGTCCTATGAAAATAACTCAACATGCATCATTATTATCTAAATAACTGGCAACAAAAATAAGTACACCCTAAGTTATAACAGCTGTATGTTGTTTAGCTAATTCAAAGCCACATGTCCTATTCATCATGTTCATGTTTTTGTCTGTTTGACAGGACCATACAAATTTGTGTATCTTGTATAAGAGTAGTTAAAATTGGACTGAAGTGTACCTGTGGAAAAATGTATTGATTAAACATGACATTCTATCACTAGGCCTGGTTCGTAAAGTTGATGGAAAACAATATGGAACAGGTGATCAAAATATTACCAGGCTTTTTATCTTCAGTATTGCAAAGACTAGAACTGAACGTATACTTTGCAAGGGTATGATTGAATCATAGTCTCTGTTTGTGGGGGTGTGTCTAACATATCACTATCATGCGGTTAATGGTAATGCTGTTAATGCAGGATGTGGAATTCCTTTAGCAGCCATGTTTGAAGGTTGTAGTACTGGCTTTTAGTTGTCGAGATCAGCACTTTCAGTGTAACTGTCTGTGTTTTACCTTGATTATAAAACACATAAAGGACGAGGATGAAAAGAACACACCAGGGAGCTGAAAGATGATGTGATGTTTATTAAACAGAAATTTTACCTCCTTGTCTCTGAAGACCCGAACTACCCTTGCTAAAGTTAACGTTAGCAAACAGTGCAGGAAGGCCAACATGCAGTTGAGGAGAACCTTGAGCCAATGTCCTCATTTAAACAACTCCATCCGGTCCTGTAGATCCAGAGCAGATCTCCTGTTATGCCTCATTAGCAAACCCAGTCATGCTCTGAAATTGATTTAGCTTAGCAGTACAACAGCACGTGCCACTCGATCACAGACAAGCCTGGCAGGGATTATGTTGTTGCAATGGCTTGTGGGTCATTACAGGAGGAGGAGAATTGTTTCAAGGTCAACGTCATGCCCTGTTTTAAAAAATTGCATGTTAAAGTTATATATCAATTTAGACTTTTTGATACTTAGCCACAAGTTTCAGGGCTTCTTACTGTAGGTGGTCTCCTGATGTTCCCAGGTGAGATGCCTACTGCCTTGCTTTTTGAAACTTTCCCATATTTTCTTGTTGGAAACGAAATTTATTTCATTCGTATTATATAGTAGAGAGGAAACACCATTATTTCCCAATTAGAAGGTTATGGCTGAGTGCATAAGTATTTACCCGCAGAGCTGTGAAACCCCTAGATTAGTCCTTTTACCGTCAGAAGTCATGTAATCACCTAAAGTTAACCCAGAAACATCACAACATCATAAAGACCAAGGATCCATCACAAAGTTGTGGGGAAAAATTATCAAACTTAGTTCTAGATTTAGTTGTAAAAAATCCATTTTGAATGATGAACCTCCTCCGGAATGATGTTTATGAAATAGGGAAAGAATACAGCAGAAACATGCCGTTCACCAAAATTCTGTCCCAACTAAAGGAGGAATTAGTCAGTGAAGTAACTGAGAGGCATGCTTGCATCATTGTTTTCCCTGTTTGGGAAAAGGATCAACCAGGGGTTAGTCGGAAAAAATGTGTGAATTGTACTTTCAGCACTGTTAAATCTGTTACTTAAAAAAAAGGAAAAGACTATGAAACAACCTCAATTCGAGCCTAGAGGGGGAAAGATGGGATTATTGTGAGAGGCCGCCAAGAGGATGTGAGGGTGTGAGGGTGTGAGCTTTGAAGCCACTGGAGAGATGCTGCTTTGAATATGAGAATTTGAGGTTTATTTTTTATTGTACTGACAAATACCTTTCCTTGTCTGCTACATTAGTAGAAATGTTCCCCCTGGTTCTGGAGTGTTAAATGTGTTTTGTAAAAAAAATAAATATTCATGGCTAGTTTGTGTTTGTGCTTGTTCAAGACTACACCCTCCACACTTTCTGGATATTACTTGAAATGAACGAAATACAGATGTGGAATTGAATCCCATGTGAAGTGTAAATGTTTGCAGTGTCAAAACAGTGGAAGAGTCTCAGGTTTTAAACGACAGTAGCCGTGACTCATATTTTTTTTATATACCGTGCTTAGGCATCACATCATAGGTGAGCACCATTTGGCAAAAAAAACCTCTAATTTCTCCTGGGTGTTTTTGTTTTTTTCACCGTGCGCTTAAAATAATATCGGGAAAATTGAGGTTGCCCAGACGACAGCGTTTTAGAAAGAAAGATTCAGCGGCTGTTTTTCTTTTCCTGTTAGGAATAGATGTGGCTCAGTGTGTGTGGATTTGCAAAGGGAGAGAGGAAGAGAGGGAGAGAGGTCAAGAGAATAAGGGAAAGAATTAGAGAGAGTCCTGAGTGAAGACTCTGCACCTGGAACAGGTGTGTGATGATGGAGAGCTGAGACTTTTAATCGAATTATATAAATATATTTGGATTTAATTAAGACTAATTTGATGTAGTGTAACAATGTTAAAAAAATGGTGCAATTTCTGTTTTTCTGGAATCAATATCTTAATTCACATTTAGTCCTTAAAATGGTGCTTTTATTTTTTTTATTACAATAATTGCTCGCTGTTCTGTATGAGATCTGAATAAAATAAGGTCTAATTTTACTGTGCAATTTTAAGAACGTGTGTGTGTGTGTGTGTCTAAGCCACTTACAAACAAGAAAGATTCTTTAGCCTGAGAAAAAAAAAATTACCATCATCAGAGATCAATCAGCTTGTGTAGAAAATGATTTAACATTGCTTATAGTGATGATATGCTATTACCAACATTTATGCAGCCCAGTAGCATGTTTTGCTCAGTAGCAATTTTCTATGTTTCTAGTTAATTGGACAAATCATGGGGTGTCTTTTTTAATGCAAAAAAATGGGGCTTCTTTCTCTTTTTCAAAGCAAATCACTTTTATTCAGTCTATCAATAATAATTAAACATTAATAATTAAGCATTTCAACATATGTGTGCAACACAAAGTCAAACGACATTGTAAATCGACAAATGCAAAGACAACTGACTTTTTCAGCCATACATGATTCTTCCCTAAACTACTTGTTTCCACGAAGCTGAAGGCACACAATTGTGTAGAATAGCTAGAATTTTTTTTTTCGAAATTGGAAAGCAATACATGTTTCATCATGACAGTGCCGCGGTTCATGAAGATTTGATTTACAAAGGTTGGAAGGAAGATCTTGAGTGGCCTGCTGTAGAGCTCTGACCTCGGTGCGGTTGAACACCTTTGGGATGAATTGGAAAACTAACTGGATGCCAGGCCTCCTCAATTCACCTACATCAGTACCTATATCAGTACCTTTGTGGCTGAATGAGCACAAATCTACACAAGCACACTGCATATATAGTTGAGCATCTTCCCATTAGAGTGGAGGTTATTATAACAGCAAATGAAATGACTGATTATATTTTATTTATTTATGGCCACCAGGCAGGCATAACATGATGACCACCTGCCTAATATTGTGTTGGTCCTCTTTTGCTGCCAAAACAGTATCTCGTCTGTTGGATCAGACCATGGGCCAGCCTTCGCTCCTCATGTGCATCATAACCCTGTCGCTAGTTCTCCACTGTTCCTTCCTTGGAGCACTTTTGTTTTGGGGAACACCCCACAAGAGCTGCAGTTCTGGAGATGCTCTAACCCAATAGTCTAGACATTACAATTTACTCATGTCGAACTCACTCAAATCCTAACGCTTGCCCATTTTTCAACTTTTGAGGACATAATGTTCACTAATATTCCATCCACTAACAGGTACCATGATGAAGAGATAATCAGTGTTATAGACTTTAACTGTCATGATGTTAAAATGTCATATGCCTGTTATTCTGTGCCTGGTCGGTGTATTGACAGTGTAAGTATTCCGAGCCTTTTCAATTGAACTGTCTGCAGAACTTAGAGACAGGATTGTTGCAAGGCACAGATCTGGGAAAGGCTCCAAAATAATTCCTTCTGCACTGAAGATTCCCAAGCGCAAATTGGCCACCATAATTCTCAAATTGAAGAAGTGTGGCACAACCAGGATTCCTCTACGAGCTGGTCCCCTGGCCAAACTGAGCAAACACTGAAGAAGGGCCTTAGTAAGAGAGGTGACCAAGAACCTGATGGTCAATCTGACTGAGCTCCGAAGAGCCTGTATGAGATGGGGAAGTTCTCTGGAGAGACCGGAAAATGGCTGTTCATTGACGCCTCCCATCCAACCAGACCCAGCTTGAAAGGACTTGCAAAGAATAATGGCAGAAAAATCCCCCAATCCAGGTGTGAAAAGCTTGTTCCATCATACCCAAAAATAATTGGGGCTGTACTTGCTGCCAAAAGTGCTGCAACTAAGTACTGAGTAAAGGGTCTGAATAATTATGTACATGTAATATCTATCTATCTATCTATCTATCTATCTATCTATCTATCTATCTATCTATCTATCTATCTATCTATCTATCTATACAAATATATATATTTTATACATACACAGAGCTGTCATGGTTATGGCAGAGCTTCGATTAACTGTATCACTATAAAAGAGCAGACATTTAATGCTAAACATCACACCAGTAGGTGAGAAGTCACTCGTATCACTTATCATGTCTTATCTGTGCATTTGTGTGTATGATCTGTTCAGTCTTTTTTTTGATTGGTGTTATTTATATAAGTGATGTTCGGGTTTAAATTTCTGCTCCTCGGCTACAGTCAGCCAAATCTCTGCAGTAATGATGATATGGACATTCACCTCTCTGTACAGTAATGTATAATGATTGCCAATTGGGTCAGGAACACTACACTGTTTAGAGGTGCTATAATAGAGCGTATTTTGTGGACAATCCACAACATTAAACGTAAAAAATCAATCACTCATTTAAAAAAAATTTGGTGTTGGGAAATTGGTGCTGTAAAAGAGGAATAAAACACTGTGGCATGCTGTTGGAGGTAAATGCTTAAAGTTTCTTTCTCTCTGTTTCTGCACACTATTGATCTCATTTGTCATTACATAAACGAGCGGCATAGAGCAGTGAGTCCACCTGTGTGTGTGTGTGTGTGTGTGTGTGTGTGTGTGTGTGTGTTAATAAAGAATGGACATAACAAAGGTCCTGTGTTCCATCCAGATCTCCATCTCTGCTATCAAATGTTCTGATTTTTTTATCTTTTTTTTTTATTCACTTTGACGTCACTTCTGCTTTCCCTAATTTTAGAGCTGAGCCGGTAGGTTGTTGCTTAGTTACTGAGCCGTATGTTCAAGCTCCCTGTCGCCAGAAGACACTTGATGGAAACAAATAGGAAATGGTCACGTACATGCTTAGTGCGCACGCACACACATTTAGAATACTAGCATCAAGATAATCAGATGTACACAAATAGACCTGGAAGTTCAGCTCCTTCAGACTTTGCAGTGTCTGTCTTTGTCTGTCTGTCTTTCTATCTGTTGCTTTTTGGCTTCTCTCTGTCTTTCTTCCTGCCCACCTGTCTCTTTCTTTGAATCTCTGTCTGTCTGCCTCACTCTGTCGATTTCTATCCGTTTCTGTTCTTATTTGTCTTCTTTGTTGTTGTTTTTTTGTTTGTTTATTTATTCAAGTTTAGCGATTTCCAAGTTCTTGCTATTCCCAACTGTCTGTCTATCTCTGCCTCATTTATCTGTCACCCTCTGATTTGCTTTTTGTCTTTTTCACTGGGTCTCTTATTTTTTCGGTCTGTCTTTTTCACCGTCACACTCTCTTTACCACATTCTCTCTCTCTCTCTCTCTCTCTCTCTCTCTCTCTCTCTCTCTCTCTCTCCCCCACTCTCTCTTTTGCTCCCTGTCTGTCTGTCGCCCATTCTGTGCTTTTCTTTTTCTCTGTCTTATGTTTAATTACTGTCCTCAGCCCTGCAGAAGCCGAAAGCAAAAAGAGTGCTCTGTAATTAAAGAGACGATTAGCTGTAGCTATGGGATACAGCATGGCAGCGTCCCAATTCAATTCGAACCAATTCACAAACACACACACACACACACACACACACACACAGAGACTGACATGGGGTATTTCTGAACTCCAACCTGCTTGTAACCTTAAATGTCAAAGTTACAGATACACAGCACATTCTGTTTTATTTATTTCAAAATAATTTAATTATCTACAACAGTGGTAGATGAAGAAGACACAAACACAAGCCATTAAAAGTTAAACCAGTAAATGTGCTCCATTTAAACTTTCATTTGAGTAAAATAACAAAAGTATTTGTTTTTCAAATGCATTTAAGTATCCAAAGAACTATGGTTTATTATAGCTATAATAAATAACCCTATTATAATTTTTGTCACAAGACTCTTCACTTAATCAACTCAGTTTATGTGAAAAGACTATAATGTTACTCTTAGCACACCAATCTATTAATAGAATTATATTAATAAGTTAAACACTGATTGATATCTATTAAAATTATCATGTGCCCTAAACCTCCCTTTCAACTTCTTAAGAAATTCCAAGTAAATGAGGCCACAGGTGATGTGGCAATGAGTCAGGAGTTTCTTCAGCATTTATTACTCTCTAAATGTCCTGCTTGCTGTTAAACTGATGCTGGACTGTATGTTGGTGATAAGTAGATACCACCAAGTGGCAATCAAAACAAGTTAAAAACAGAGCACACACTCTACTCTGATTTGGTGGCTTGCTGCATGATTGACCAGTTTTTATTCACAGAAAAAAAAGAACGACTGATTTCGCAAATTGGGGAAACTTTCACTTTAACTTCACTACATTTCAACGTCAAATATCTTACTTTTTACTTAACTACAAATTGAAATAATTCTGTAAAGTACACATGTGAAAAAGCTACTTAAGTACAGTAAGGAATTACATTTACCTAAATACTGCCCACCACTGCATCTACAAATGCCTTGTTTTGAAAGGACTTTTATTTGGTGCAACACCAGATGGTGTTCCTGCAGAGGAACTATCCACTCCACAGTAGAAAAAATACTCACAACTTTCCTTCCTTCATCCTCTTTTTGTTCTTGCAGACAGACAGACAGATGTTTGTAACAAACTTTATTGATTCTTGTACAGTGAAGAAATTATGCTCAGTAAAAATATTTGTACTTTGTGAACCTCATTTCTAATATGTGATTTAATTTGAATCCAAATCTCTTTCCAATCCAGTTAACATAAGAGAGCGAGAAAGAGAGAGAGAGAGAGAGAGAGAGAGAGAGAGAGAGAGAGAGAGAGAGAGAGAGAGTTAACACATGGAGGCAGACAAGAGAGACATAAATAGATGGGGGTAAAAACCAGACATAGTGATACAGAAGAGAAAAGACAGAGTGAGTGAGTGGCAGAGAGTGAGAGATTGAGCGAGACCGAGGAGGAGAGTGAGATAAAGAGAGCAGTTGGGAGACATAGAGAGAGACAGAATGAAAGTGAAAGAGATTGAGGGAAATAGTGAAACAGAAAAAAAAGAGACAGACAAAGAGGGACAGATAAACATCTTGAGATATAGAGGCAGAGGGAAAGTAAGATAGACAGAGAAAGAGACATACAGACAAACAGAGGTTTTCTGGTTTGGTGGTTTTGCAGGCTCTTGTTTGTTGGACTGGAGTGCTTCTGGGCGAGATAATTACAGTCATCATCCCTCCATACTCCTGGAAAAAATAGCAATTGTGTAAGGGCTGTAGAGAGAGTCATTTTACTGCCGCGGCTCACCTAGAGATACACATTACATGCTCGAAATGGGGACGAGGTCAGGCTTTATCTGCGTGAGGGGTCGAGGGAGCAGACTTCACAAATTCTAGCTGGAAGATAAAAGGAACAATGACCTTTAGCTAATGAGTGTGTCCTTGTAGTCACTAAAGCTTATGTTTTGACTTTAAACATCTCCATTTAGCTCAGTGAGTAATTCTCCTGAACTTTCCTGCTGAGTATACTTTTATAGAATCTGCTGTAATTGTGTTTGTGTGTGTGTGTGTGTGTGTGTGTGTGTGTGTGTGTGTGTGTTTATCAGTCATTCAGTCTGCAACTCACTTAGTCTTACAGTCTCCTTTCGCAGTTTCTGGATATACAGGTCCCACGGATCAGTTTGCAGTCCCCTAACACCACAGTCTAGTCTACAAGACTTCAGTATTTAGGTTTTGCAGACTTTTAGGCTTTCAGCCTCCAAGTCATTCAGTCTACAGTTTTCATTGTTTTAGGTTTAATTTCAGTCACTCATCCAAAGGTCTCCCAGGGCTCAATTTTTTGAGTCCACATTCTTACTTTTAAGTCTCCATAAGGTCACTTTGCCATCCAGTCTTTCAGTTTTTCATTCCAGGTGACCCAATGTCCCAAGAAAACACACCTGAGATGGCATTAGGAAAAAACCTTTAGAGGAACCAGACTCAAAAGGGAACCCATTCTTATCTGGGTGGCACCGAATGTCCAATCAGCCCAGAATCTTCTAATCTCCTGACATTCTACTCTTCACATCTTTTAGTCTCTTGGCGATGCAATCTCTAGATCTTACACACAAACTTTTTTAAAAAACATTTATTTGCCTGACCACCTTTATATTGATCTCCAAGTCTTCAAGTAAAGTAAACTTCTTTTTACTTAGGTTGAGAGAATCTGATCATGCTCATTATGATTTCTAATTCTCCTTCTCTGAGTAAAACCGCACCATAAGTGTACTTATAGATTAGAATAATTCATATTACTGTTGATGCAATAGAACGCCATCATACCATTTTTATCACATTATGAGTCATGTATCCTTGTGTAAGTACGACAAATTTCATATTAATTTAGCATACTGTCTAACCTCAAGAACACACTTACACACGCACACACACTGGCTGAGGAAATTCTCGCAGGACAGAGTTAACAAGGACTATAAATCAGGAAAGTTTTCTCACCAAGAGAAGGTTGGATCAGTGTGTGTAGGAGGTGATGTTAGCCAAAGGCACATATTCTTATTGTGTTAATTAGCTGTCTTCAAAGACTAGATTACAGTCACACAGCACAGAATGAATACAGGATTGTTAGTCTCAAGTGTGGCTTCCATCCACCTGTTTGCATGCGAGTGAAAGAAAGAAACACGATATTTGAAACATGCTTACATGATGCACATGAACGCAGAGCTGTTAAAGTTGGCATATGGACCAGTTGAAAGTGTGATAAAGAAATAGAGGAGCAGATTTCTGGAACATGAAATATGTTTTAGCAGGTGTTGTTTTGGCTGCTTTTTGTTTAGACCAGAAATTTGCTCAGAACTTAGGCAACTTATAGTTTGTAAAGAAAATGTATATTAAATGACTTCTGTGAAATTTTTAAGCATGGATCACCAAATCAACAGATACCAACTATTATAACTTAACACTATTACTATCCCAATAAACACTGCTCTCAAAAAACTACCTATATAACACTCCCATAAAAAGGGGGGAAAGGAAAATGAGAAAAAGGAGGGATGCTCAGCTTTAGCATCTGGAGAATCCAAGAAGGGGCACCAGAGTTTGTCAAAGTTCTGTAAAGAAAAAGTAAATGATGGTTAATCTTTTCCAGTTTAATGCAGGTAAACACTTCTTCGAGACACCTATCAAGTGAAGGGAAGTGAGACTAGTTTGTGAGTGAGAGAGAGAAGTTGTGAAAAGATGTATAAATAAAACAGATCTTTGGTAAATCTTTGTACTATCTGACCTGTAGATCAGAACAAATGACAGGTAAATCATTGATTAATAAGAACCCACTTCATGTCATTCTGTTAAAAGAAAATAACACAATGTTTTGATGAACCCAGAGTTGATTATTTGAAGGTGAGGGTGATTCATTTCCTTAAACGGCACATCCTGAAGTGTTTAATTTCTCTTTTGTTTAATTTCTCTTTGTAACACATCTTACATTTAATGTTTTAAATCTTCTGCTTTTTATGTTACAGCTTCACATTTTATTTTTTTTAAGATTCAGAAGACACTAAAACTGAAAGTTCAGTTTCTTAATGTTAAAGCAAGCTCGGGCTCAAACTGGGAACCCTCAAGCTTCCACTGCTGATATTTCCGATCCTGAATGTAAGTGGGTATTTAGATGTATATATGAATTATTCACTACAGGAGAAATGGGGTTGTTTCTGACTGGGCTAATTGTTTGATCTGAGATCTTTTGCACCGTCAGAATGAAGTATTTGACACTTTACACAGTACGCTAATGACATCTCTGTTAGCTTCTGTAGTTGTTGCCATGGTAACATTGAAGCAAAAAAAAAAAGAGTGGAGAAGATTGTATGCTCTGTTGGAGCATTAAGAACCCTATGGAGCAAGGTTTATACGCATACTAATGTTGAAATTCAGTAAGTTTCTCCTCCTGTCATTTTGTCAACACTTTTTCCTGTTTCTCTGCAATAGTTGATTTGTTTCCTGCCTGTTGAACAACCTGGAGCAGTCAAAGTTCTAAGTTTCAGAGTGGGTGTGAGTTGTATGTGTGTATGAATGTGAAAGTGTGTGCGTGCTGAATCGGAAGTCTATCCTTCAGAAAAAATTGACTAATAGTTTTATACGAAACGTTCTCTGTGAAAACAGATCTAATAGTGGCCGTGTGAATAAGCTGCATTTAAAAACGGCTGGATTTTGAGATCTCTGGAGAGGCATTCAAATCGATACGCCAGATTGAAGGAGGCTTCAGAGTATGCGGTTTCTGTTTACTCTTTGAGGTGAGGAGAGAGAGGAAAAAAGAGAGAGGGAAGGAGAGAGAAAGAGAGAGATGGAGATGCTGAGAGTGTCAGAACCAGACCTCTTGACTGCTGGTGTTTAAAATAACTTACCTTCAGTATGATGTAAAGTTTGCAGCAGTTGTTATGAAATGTGAGCGTAAAACAAAAAGCTGAAACGATGCATCAGAATAATAAAGCAGACTTTTATATGCAACATGATTCACCTTCCGTTCTTTTTACCCTGAGGCAGAAATATACACATAAAAAAAACAAAAAAAAAACTAATCTAGTTTGGAATAAAGACAAACAATTTGGTAGGGTTGTGTAATGTAAAGAAATACATTTCTTGTGTCATGCTGTTGGAGAAAATTCATCAACTGGGTTGTGTGATGAAGTGAACTTACTGTTAATAAGTTTCCTATAACTGCATGTGCTGAAAGTGTTCTCTTTATCTTATACCACAGCAATTTGCCAACAATTACAGGTTTTTATTAAGGGTGAAACAAACTGCTATTTTTTGCATTTATAGTTGCCATTGTAGTTGGCGTTAGACAAAGAAACTTATAAAAATCTTATTTATGCAACTAAGCATTTGAGGATTAAAGGCCTTGCTCAAAGCAGTAGTGGTGGGATTTGAACTCACAATCTTTTGATCAGAAGTCCAACATCTAAACCACTGAGCGACCCGTTTCCTATATATTTAGATTTAATGTTGTAGAACGTCTGTAAAACTGTTGCGATTCCTCTTACTTGTCTTATAGCTGAAACAACCGTTCCCTCACCAGCCTCTCTATTTTCTCGGTCTTTAATTAAAAAAAAAAACCTGACAAAGAAATATAAAAATATTAGTGAGTCTGAGTGAGCTGTTTCTATGGAAATTATATAAACAGCATATTAGTCAACACCTTCACCAGCACTGTGATATAAATGCAAATATATTGTTTTACAGGACAGGATGTTGGCATTGGGTAGAGGATTAAATAAAATAAAATAAAATAAGCTGACAGCCTGAACATTTTAGCCTGAACACATACTGTACACACTTCAGTTCTCATAATGGCACTTGCTGTATTTGTGCATGTGTTAATCACAGGTGTGTGTGTGTGTGTGTGTGTGTGTGTGTGTGTGTGTGTGTGTGTGTGTGTGTGTGTTTTATCTCCTCTTCAGGTTGGGTGACACATTCTGACATGTGTATTATCCAAAAGTGAGTCAGTTGCTCTTGGCACATCACATCTGTACCCTTTATGTGTATTACATGGCAGACAAACAGCAACATAGAGGTCATTTTTTGTGCGCTAGTTACAAGACCCGAGTGCATGTCAGTGCTGTTTTTATACCGCTTCATCAAATTCTGCTGACTCAGACATCTGTACAATCCACGTCATGTCAAGGTACACAACTTGTGTGAAGTGTGTAGCAGGAGCAGAGTTTCTTCCTCAACAACAATGTATGTGAAAAGCAATGTTCTTGGATATTTGGAGTTTAAAATAATACACTACAAGCTATGTATTATATACTATACACTATACTATACCTTACACTGCAAACTACACTGTAAAATATATTCTGTATTACACTCGACAATACATGCTATACAATACACACTATACTACTCACTAAATACTAGTGTCAGGCCGTGCATTTCACACCTAGGCCTTCAGAGATGTCCTACCTCAGTCAATCCACCGCTTGATGCCATTATGACATAGAATGGCAATAGAAACCATCAATATTATAGAGAAACGTAGTAGAACAGAGCGTTGTGTCACAGACAGTGAGAATGAATGCAATTACAATTATATTAGGAAACAAGTGAACATTTTCCCCTCAAATTTGATGTGTTAAAAACAGACAAAATGGGCAAACGTAAAATTTTGACCGAATTTGACAAGGGACAAATTGTGACAGCTAGACGACTGAGTCAGAGCATCTCCAAAACTGCAGCTTTTGTGGGATGTTCCCGGTCTGCACTGGTCAGTAGCTATCAAAAGTGGTCCAAGGAAGGAACAGGAACAGACGACAGGTCGATGGTCATTGATGCACGTGGGAAGTGAAGGCTGGTTTGTATGGTCCGATCCAACAGACAAGCTGCTGTAGCTCAAATTGTTGAAGAGGTTAATGCATTTTGCATAATGCCTGATTGGTGTATACAGGCTCTTTTATTTATACAAACTTTGTCTCTGTTGTATACCTGCCTATATAATTAGTATATATGTAAAAGGTGATATTTTCTACATTAGTATATTACTTTGTATCATGAAAAATACATAAGTAAATGTATATTTCCTTCTAAATTTTGGTCAAAAAGCTTGTGCTTCCCAGTATCTAACTTACCTGTGACGGTTTAGTTCGACTGAATGATGTGAAACAAAGAATAAAGCGCCACCTGGTGAACAAAATATTGCAATACATTATTTCATTATTATATCCATGTGCAATTGTGGCAATTACTAATTGGCAGGAGGTGAAACTGGAGGTGGCAGAGTTGAAGATGCTGAGATTTTCGTTTGGAGTCAGAAATATGGACAGGATTAGAAATGATTTTATTAGAGGAACAGCGCATGTAGGCCGTTTTGGAGACAAGGTGAGGGAGGCGAGATTGAGATGGTTTGGACATGTGCAAAAGAGGGACATGGGGTATATCGTTAGGAGAATGCTGAGGATGGAGCTGCCAGGAAGGAGGAAAAGAAAAAAGCCAAGGAGGAGGATTATGGATGCGGTGAGGGAAGACATGCAGGTAGTTGGTTTGAAAGAGGCAGATGTAGAGGACAGGGGGGTATGGAGACGGATGATCCGCTGTGGCGACCCCTAATGGGAGCAGCCGAAAGTAGAAGAAGAAGATCCATATGTGCAGTTCAAGTCTATCTCTGATCTGTCAACTACATGAGGATTATATATACTATACCACTATACTTTATATACTACTTATATATACTATACCACATATACTATACCACGATTATATATACTATACCACATATACTATACCAGAAAGTTTGGACACACCTTTTCCTTAGGTGTTTTTTCTTTATTTGTAAAAATGTTTCAACATTTTACATTAATACTAAAGACTTTCAAACTATGAAAGAACATATTATTGAATTATGTAATAAACAAAAACCTGATTATGTTTTGTATTTATCATCCTGTCATCTGGAATGGTTTTCCAACAAAACAATGAGGAGTTCCCAAAGGCATTTGCACACCAGGATTGAGTGATATTCTGCCATTTTTCATGGCAAATCCTCTCAAGTTGGTTCAAGTTGGATCAGGAACACCGGTCGACAGCCACTTTCGGGTCTCTCCAGCAACATTCAATAGAGTTCAAGTAAGGGATCTTGAACATTCACAGAGTTGTCCCTAAACCCTGTGTTGACTTGGCTGTGTGCTTAGAGTTGTTATGAATGTGAACCTTTGGCACATTCTGAGGTACTTCACCCTTCACCCCTGATTGCACAGTTTGGCCAGGACCTCTTGAAAGAGTCCTGGTTGTGCCACACTTCTTCCATTTGAGAATTATGGAGGCCACTGTGCTCTTGGGAATCTTCAGGGCAGCAGCACTTTTTTGTAGCCTTCCCCAGATCTGTGCTTTGTAACAATCCTGTTTATGAGCTTTGTAGACAGTTCCTTTGACCTCCTTTGGTTGTTGTTTGGTTGATATGCATTGTCAGCTTTGAGACCTGCTGTAGAGAGGTGTGTGCCTTTCCAAATCACGTGCAACCAATTTAATTTACCACAGGTAGACTCCAGACGATTTGTAGAAATAGCTCACCAATGATCAAAAGAAATGGGAGGCACTGAGCTAAGTGTCACTAAGTGTCAAATTCAAACAAATCTAATTTTATGGTTGTATTGTGAGTTGTATGAACAAAATTGTAATCATCATCATCATTATCATCATCATTTCTAAATGATCAACACCAAAATTAATCCTTTTAAATGTAAAAAGGTTATTGGTATTGGTAGTAATTATAAAAAAATTAATTAAAAACAGTAAGCAGTGTGACTTTCTGAAACTGACAGTCTGTGTTTAGTTTCTAACATCTCGTCTTTCAAATGATCTCTTTCTGCCCCATTCATTCCCTTCAAACTTTAAAAGCCTCATTGTTCTCTTTCCGGACCGGATGTTTCACTTCCCCGTGAATGAACAAAGCGAAAATCCCTGCACCGGCCCGCTGTCTCTAGGGGCAACGTAGATACTAAGGAATCGGCTCCGTTTCTGATTCCAAACGTGGTAGTGGTGGGGAGGGTGAGTTTAGTAATGGAATCGACTCCGAGAGTCGACTCCGTGCAATACTATTTTTGTTGGCTATTGAAGGTAAAATTAAGGACTGATGAAAATTAACTCCAAAAGTATGTGACTTATTAGTTGTTATTGTTATTATTATTATTGTTGTTGGTGGTTTTAATTTACTGATTTATTTGTTTAATAATTTATTAGTTTTTTGTCAATTAAAACACTAGGTTATAATAGAAAGCAGTAACGTGTATTTGCAGGGATTAGTCAAAATGTGACAAAGTGAAATCCCCTGTGTTTTAAAACGAGAAATCATTTGGTATGAAGGACCAGAACGTTTTAACAGAAGGTCTCATTGTGCAGAGTGGGGTTCTTTGTGGTTACTTATCAGAAGGTCAGAGGTTGAAACATAATAGAGCGAGGCCCTTAACCTTCTTAGCTCTATGCGGAGCTGTGTCATGGCTGCTCCTGCACTCTCTGAACTCTCTGACCTCTCTGACCTCAACTTCTAAACAAGCTGAGAAATGTAAGGACGATATTTTAAACCCGCTGTAGTGGATGTGAGACACAATACAGACGTGTCCTCGGTTTTGTCAGAACAGGATCGTGCTGTTCTCCTTTAGGAATCGGCTGCTCGCTCGACTCTCGTAGAATCGATTCGGTGTCAGTCGGTGAGTCGACTCTGCGCTGTAGGTGTGAGTGAGGCCAGGGATGCGCGGGGGCGCGCGTACTGATTTCCGCGCTGTCATGACGACGGTGCCTCGAGCGCGGGATGAGTTACACCGCAACAGCTGCGCGGGATGAGTTTTATCGGGATTAAAGTCGACACGGTTTGTGTGCACGTGCTGGATTTTTTCCTAGCATAAATTAGAGCTCGTGCATTTTAAATCAAGAAATCGACATGGAGCGCAGAGTCAGCATCAGACGCGCCACTTCGGCCGGGTACCGCTTACCGGAGCGCCCCAGCGACGCCCTGGCCTCCCGGTCCTCAGTGTCGGTAAAGAGACCTCCGCAGAGCGCGCCTAAGAGCGCGAGCGAGCCGCAGCCGAACTCCGAGTACCGTGACCCGGTAAAGCAGGACCGTGTTTGGCGAGAGCTCGTGCGCGCGGAGAGAGACGGCCTTAAAGAATGGTAATGTAGCGATGCTTTATTAAACTCTCTCTCTCTCTCTCGCTCTCTCTCTCTCTCTCTCTCTCTCTCTCTCTCTCTCTCTCTCTCTCTCTCTCTTTTCTCATTCTCTCTGTTTTCACCGTTCCCTCTCTTTTCTCTTTTTCTTTGTCTCTTTTAACATTTGTGTTTCTCAATCTCTTTCACCCCCTATTTTTCACCTCTATCTCCTCTCTCTCTCTCTTTCTTTCTTTCACATCTCTTCCCTTCTCCTTTTTTTTCTCTCTTTCTTGTTGCACTTGAAGTGACACTCCGTTTCTCTGTTATCTGATACGCAGAGGTTCGCGGTTGAGCGCGTGCCCCGTACACGGTGTGCGTTACACGGTTGCTTGGTCCCGCGCGCGATCATAAAGCCGTGGATACTGTACACAAGACTGTACCCTGCTTCCTGCTGTGAACTCCACACTACCAACAAACACACAGCGTGTACACTCCAAACAAAACACTAAGAATGGGGAAGAGTAAACAAACTTTTTTTTTATTGTAATACACGATATGATGAGGGTTTTTTTATTTATTTCATTGAACTCACAAAACCAATAATGCTATAAGCTCATAATGCAGACTTCCAGCTTTTGGTCATGATCAGATGAACAGTAGATGTTACAGCACATTATATATCTGCTCCATCCTTCTTTTAAAGAGCTTCACAATAATCAAAGATTGTTGTTATTATTATTATTATTATTATTATTATTATTATTATTATTTGCAAATTCAAAATGCTCAGATAGCTGGAGTATTGTTCTGATTCCTGTCCTGCTTCCCCCCATCCCTCTGCTCACAATATTTTTGTTTTCGCACTGCCCTCAGGTACCCTCAGGTGGTTCATCATGTCTTGTGAGATTAGTTTTCTTAATTACCTCAGCAGTGTTTTGGAGTACGAGCCAAATGTGTTTGCTCTTCATGTAACCGTGTTCTTGTTTCCAGCTCTTCTGCAACCTCTTCTTCACATGTTTAAACTCGGAGCCAAACTTTGGACACATCTGGATTACATGAATTTATAATCTTTTGAATGGATATGTTTTTACTATGAAAATCTCTTAAGTGTCACCTTTATATTTGAGCTCTAACTTTCTAGAACACTGAGGTTGTATTTTTTGTATTAAGAGGTCATGCCTTATCGTCTCTTTCTTCTTCTGTCAACTATTCAAAGTTTTATTCTTCTCCTTCTTTAATAATAATAATAACAGGATGATCTTTGGAAAAAGTCCATTTCGATGTTGAGGATTGTAAAACAAGTGTAATGTCTGTTCGCTGCCTCCTCTGAGCAAAATTCTAATTTTGTTATATAAATAAATAAATAGAATAGAGGACAAAAATATAATATGCATTATATTAAATAGAATACAGTTGCAGTGAAATAAAAATAAATGAAAACTTGCATTTTAAAACAGTGTTTATAGTGTAATGATATTCGAAATCGAACCCGGAGTGTAAACATATTATATGTAGCATCATTTATATTCAGAAGAGAAGTGACAGTATGAGTTGATCATGACATTGAATGTGTAACATGAGCTGTGCTGTGTTACCTGGGACTTTTGTTTGTTAGACAGCAAGCAAGGTGTCTTTTATATCCAATGAGGACACAATTAATTTGCTTGGATGGGGATTAGTATTTTATTCTAACACACATTGCTGCATTTCAACGCCTCATTTTTAGAAATCGAAACTCTCCTACATGAGCAAATCAGAACCGGACCCTGTTACTGCCCTGTTTTAATCTCTAACTGAACAAGTTTCAAGTAATGGTACAAAGTCCTCTTGAGGAAAACCTTTATTACTATTTATATCTCTATTCCTTGTTTATTATTTACCTGTAATCTCCTTTTTATTATTTACCTGTTCTCAGGGAGAAGAACTGGAGTTTTCTGAAAGACTTTGATCAGTTGGTATGAAGTCAGTCTTCGTTTCATCAACAAGATTTCATCTTTTAGCTTCCTGTATGGCTTCAATTCTTCCAATTGCAACTCGTCTCTCATTTCATCTGTTCACTCTCTCAGGGGAACCCCAGGACGGAGACGCCGCTCCCCAGTTACGTGTCTCTGTACTCCGAAACGCTCCCCAACACCAGCAACCAGATGTTGGGCAGCCGCGTCTGCACCGAACTCGGCAAAGAGCTGATGCGAATGGACAAACTGTTAATGCTGACGACGAAGCACCATAAGACCAAACCGAGTCCCGAAATGCAGCCCTGCTGACGACGGCTCTCGAGGTCTAAACAAACACACACACACACACTCGTCGTTAGTCGAGAATAATTTTTGTTTTGAGAAGAATTTTTTCGCTAGTGAGTAAAATGTGTTTATGAAGCAGATTTTAAACTCATCTGCTCAAAATTAGAGAATAGAAGAGCTTTTATTTTTCACATATACATTACAGTGTAATTATTACTTAGCATATCCCAGCTTGCTTGCTAGGGTCAAAGCACAGGGTCAGCCATGATATGGAGCTTCTGAAGCACAGAGGGTTAAGGGCCCTGCTCAAGGGCCCAAAAGTTGGAATTTAGCAATACCAAAGGCCCCCAACCTTGCAATCAGTAACTCAGCACCTTAACCACTGATCTACCACTCCCCCTAATTATTGAACATCATTAACTGAACAAAGCATTCAAAATGGTGTAAAAATGGTAGCTATGGCTATGTCCCATTGCAGTGTCTATAACAACTTTAGCATCCTTATACCATTCTCCATATCTCTGTCTTTTCTGCTACAATGGGCCAAGGATGGTTATAGCTGCTATAACATTAACATATAACATATTATAACATACTGTAGTAATAATATCAACATGGCAAGTAATAACAGAAACTATCTTGCATCGCTGACATTCCACACTTGTAACTTTAAACGGATACAAAATTCATATGCTTGGTTTATTAATAAATAAATAAATACTAATTTGTAACCCTTATCATATGGCTGCTCTATGAAAAGAATAATCCATGAAAGGCACATTATCAGATTGCTAATAATTACTCAGCTTCATCACACTTCCCCGGTGTTGATTCATTTCCTTTTTTCTTAGCTAAAAATGCTTGATAGCGTTTTTCAGATTTAAATTTTAGGATTGTTAAAATAATCAAAAAAATTTCAGGCTGCTAATTTGACATTATAAAATAAGTCAAAGAGCTTTAATGTGAGAAATAAGTCATTTTTACACCATTATGTAGAGTTATTTTAGTAGTGTCCGTTTTGAGTCATTAAGGAAGGTTGAGCAGATGAAGGTCAACATGTTCTACTTAAAGGCCCAACAATTGCTCTGGGATTTTCAGTCACTGTCTGAACTTCTAAACAGGTTGTTTTCAGTTTTTGCTTTATCATATCATAGTTCGAAAATGTCTTCTAGACCTTTAACACCTCGTTCTTCAACGAAGGTTATGCGATAGTCTGTTACACAACTAAGCGATTATGAAAGCTGCATATATGCTTAAATATTAGTTCAGCGTTTATGAATTTAAAGTGCATTTATGTGCTCAGGCATATTGTAAGTTTGGCTTCTGTGCCAAGTTCTTTTAGTAAATCCGGTGCTATTGTTTTGCTCATGTGCTTATAGAAGTGTTTTCACTGAGGCTCATAAAACTATAACAAACCAAAGAACTGTGATTTATATATAATTTTGATTTGTATAACAGGCATTTAATGAGTCCATAACATGAAATTTTGAGCAATTTTTTAAAGCTATTTTTAAGCTTCATGTGAAAATGGCTTTAAAGGATTGTATTTGTTAATAATAGAGCATAGCTAAAGCTAACATGGCTGACACCTGAAGCTAGTTTCATTACGCTAAAATAAACACTCAGCCGACCCAACCAACTGAACCACAAATCACAATCCTGATATAAAATAATCCTTTTGAACTTGATCTATGAGATTACAACTCAAAGTTGCCATGGTGGCTATCATATATGATTTAATAAATTAAATCAGAAATCTGACTGTAATCTGCTTAACTAATGCAGCTTTATGTTTAAAGTTCTAGGAAACAATCCATTTTTTTATAATGGTGTTCAATACCTCATACAAGTATTTAGTGACCTTTAATGAGACACATGAAGCTCGACCCTAGTTTGAGCATCTTCAGGCTACATATCTAGAATAAAATTGTGGCAGAAATATGTTGTCCATTTCGTACAGCTTTTGCATCAAGCTTCTCAGTACCGCAGATTCCTTCCCCTTAAATGCAGAGTATGTAAGGAGCAGGAGATAAAGTCGTCCTTCAAACTAAAATTCCTGCACCCCTAAAGTTTCTGAAAGTTTTTGATTTGCACGTGTTGTGTAATGATGACGTGTGTACATCACGTTCAAATTTCATGTTTGACCATCACATACACAATATTACGAGGTGGTATCAAAAAGTTTCGACGCTAGTTTTGTAACACGCCAACAGACGGCAGCACAAGGCTGCACGCACAGTCACAGGGAGCACCGAACTTTATAAGTCAGTGTGCCAAAAGACATCGTCCTGTGTACATCAGGAGCTGTGCGACTGGTTCCTATTCTAACCAGGTACGTTACCACGTCTGCCATTCTGACCTCCTCACACGTGAGTTTCACGCAGGAAACAGCATGATCTCACTTCCACACCCACCTAACTTCACATATTTGGCGGCTGCAGACTTCACCCTCTTCCCAAAGATGAAGACCCAGGTCAAAGGTTGCCATTTTGACACCATTGTGGAGATCCAGCGTGAATCGCAGAAGGTGCTTGACACGCTTTTTAAAGAAGACTTCCAGGACACATTTCAGAAGTGGCAGGAACGCTGGGAGCGCTGTATTGATGTGCGAGGGGACAATTTTAAAGGTGATAGGTAAATAAAGTACATTCTTGTAAACAAAGCTAGTCTTGAATTTTGAATCTTGAATTTTAAAACTACCTCATATTGTTATTATTTTATTTGGATTCATGTTATTTGTACGTCTCTGTATGTCAGAAACTCGACACACCTGCAGCAACAGTGACAGTTAAATATAATTTGTACTTTTCCTCCACTGGTCTTATCACTGACACAGTTAACAGGTCGAACCTTGTTTTGTTTTTTTAGTTTTTTTTTCTTGGCTTATGTGAATGTCTTCGAGCATGTGGGCGTCCATATTTTAATGGCGTGTTGAGGCTTTCAGGGAGAAAAAGAATGTGGGCGACAGAGGAGGGATCACAGCGAGCGTCTGCCATGTTCATGTCTAATGTGTTCCACTGAAACAGCTCCGAGTTTGGCTTGACTCACCGCTCGCTGACTCACGCCTCCGTGGAAAACAGGTGCACACGAAGAGGATTAATCTGTTGATGAAACCCACGCTCACATCTGGGTTTTTTTTGTTGTTATTGTTAGACTATTATTAAAAGTATAGTGCAGTTTCTAAAAAAATAGGAATTAAGATTTTATCATTCTCTGCCAAATCTTAATAAAGGATCTCACAAACTCAAGTTTGGTGTGTCATTACTTTTTCCTCGGTAGAATGCTTCGTATGTGTTTCTACCCAAAATATTAGCACAAACCTAGAGGCACACAATTGTGTCGTATTTCTTTGTAATGAAATTTTCACTTGAGCTTGGGAAACCTGCCCCAACCTGACACAAAAACAACTCCATAAAAATATGCTTTACATGGAATGGAGTGGAAGATCTCCTGTTATAGAGCTCTGACCCTGTTAAACACCTTTGGGATGAATGTAAAAGCTGATTGTACCCCAGGCCTCCTCACCTCACCTACATCACTACCTGACTTTACACCCTTAGCTGAATGAGCAACAATCTTCATCACACAGAGGAACAGCTTTTCAAGAAGTGTGGTGGTTATTATAATGAAAAATGTTCAAAAAGAAGCCCATACTAATCTTATGGTCAGGTGTTTACAAATGATTGACCATATAATGTAAAGTTATATAGTGAGTGTTTTTGGAGGAAGATGCAGATATACAAGATCTTTAACACAAAGCTTTTAGTCTAATTTAAGCATCAACAACTATTTGCAAGTGTAGATTTAGCTCCATTACATACAATATAACTTTAACGTCAGGGTATCTAGCTAGCTATGATTAGCCACATGACCTTAACTACATGAACATCATTATTTATGAAATTTTAAAATGATCACATATGTTTCCACACTAAACAATTTGGTTTGATTAGCAGTCAGTGATTAGCAGCTAGTTATCTTCTTTATACCAATGAATACCTTTATCTCAGATGTAATGAGAAGATTAGAAGTAGTTTTTAAATAAAATAAAAAAACACGATTATTTTACAAGCAAAAAGTTAATCGTGAGAAAAATTGTTAGTATGATCTTTATTGTTTTATAAAAGCAGCCTTAAAAAGTATATCAGAGTAACAGCGCACTGAGTCCACTAGAGGGCGCTGTGGTAAACGGCTGAGATGGAGTAGGGGAGAAAATCCGTCCCACCATCAGTACAGTGTATTTAATCAAATATGCGAATGAAAGAACAAAAATAATTTCAGCTTTATTCAAAATGAAATCTTATTGTTTTTATTAATATATAAGTCCTCATGCAGCTGATATCTGCTTTATTTCTAATAATTAATTAAAACTTTTTTAGGTTAATAATTAAAGGTTCTGTACACACAAGTATAGAATATAATACTAGAAAACTCAACCTATTTCTGGTTTTGTAGTGTGTGTGTGTGTCTGTGTGTGTGTGTGTGTGTGTGTATATATTACCATTGTTACAAGTAAAAGCATAATTTCCTAAAGAATGTTTTTTATGTACTACTTATTTTGTTTAAAACCTCATTGTTACTTTTTATAGCAATATAATCAAAACTGATGTATCAATGTTGTAAAAAATTCTAAATAAACAAATGTACCGGATTATTAATTTAGCATAAATTGTACTTGTTATTACTATAATGCAATTATAATAAGACTGAAATAAGTGTAGAAATGCTCATAAATAAGTTTTTCTTTTACTTTTCTTAATCACGTATAGAAGAGAAGAAAATATATATTGGAAAAATAAATCAATGGCTGCTGTAATTATTAAATAATCTCTTTTCCTTCGTCGGTATTTGTGACAGTAAAAACTCTTCCCACTGAGGCTCATGGCTGCAGGAACGCTGCCGTCGTGCCTGATGACGTCAGAGGAAAATAGCTCAGAGGGAACTGCTGGAATACCGAGGAATCACGCAGCGTTCAAGCGCGCCCTCAAATTCCCAATTCCAACTTCTCTACTGGAATTCTTTTCATTTTTACCACATGGCGTACAGCCGAGGTTTCATCTGCCAGAATGGAAAAGTAGTAACTAATACATAATAACAGCATCGTGCAAACTGACAAGTGCAGATAAATATGCCAGTATATGTAAAGAAAATAACTATAAAGGCCATAGACTGCAGAAGCTGTTAATAAAGTACACATTTCTTTATCTAAATTATATTTACTCACACACCCAATTCGAATTTAATTTATATAATGTGTGCAAGGCACAATATATATTTAGAGAAATTTGGGATATAATCAATTTACAAAATGATACATGTACATTGTATGAATAACTGTACAATAGTCACTGACCAGGGCCTTTATGTTTATTTGTTGTACATATATTTACATAATAATCTGCACTTGTCAGTTTGCACAGTGCTGCTATTTGCACTTCTGGAATATGTAAACTGCTTTTTGTTGCTGTGCACCTCTACAATGCAATGACACAGTTGCATCCATCCATCCATCCATCCATCTGAATATTTAGAATATGCTAGAAATGCACAATTATATACAGTTAGAATTATTCAGAGATGATCCTTAATGTACAGAGTGGAGAAGAACCGCATGATGATTACTGCATGAAGAAAGATGAGTGTTAATTGCAATATTAATAAAGCATGCACAGTTCTTGTAGTACCTTATACACCTTTGATACAGTATCCATCACCTGGAAGTGTGGAGATGTGGATCTACTATAGCTTTCTGAGTGGAGCTTTTCCTATTACACTGTGTGCATTAAATAGACAAGAGGTTCTCAGTACCAGGGAATGGAGGCGTTTGGTGTTTTTTAGTGTGTAAGATGCGTGTTTGTGTGTGGATATTAAAGCATGCATTAAGCCCATAATAACCCTAAAATTAAGTGTACCAAAGTGAACCTTTTTTTTCTCCCTGCATCCTGCTTTATGATTATTTGTATAATTAGGGAAGAATAGTGTGGTGATGAGGGTCAGGTTATTTGTCGGTTAAATTCTTTTTAGGTTTCGGACAAACACGTACCGTTTGATAGTACCGAAATGACACGAATATTTTTTGAGCGCGTGTTAGAAACTTTGGTGGTTTACGGTAATTCGGGTAAACGCGCTTGAACGCTGCACGGCTGCGGTGGAAGGCGAAGACGCGAGCGGACAAAAGGCGAACCGGCGGAAAAAAAGCCTCACAAACGTGATGAATTAATCAGCGACCATGTCTCGTTTTCCTGACGTCCCCGATTCGCTTTAAAACACACCGCCGGGGGAAGGAGGAGTGTGTTGATGGAGAGACTCGGCAAGAGGCGGCGGAAAAGCGCGAGGCGCCGAGGCGCATAAGGAGAAAACCACCAGGATAGGAGGAATGAACGCGTGAAAAGCAGAAAAAGAAGAAAAGAAGAAGAAAACAGAAGAAAGGGAAGAGGGGAGGGATAGAAAACGCCCTTCTTAACACCCCTCTCCCCCTAAAAAAAAAAAAAAACTCCTAAATCCCCGCAGTTTCTGGAGGATCAGGGCGAAGTTGAGCATGGCGCGGGGAGCCGAGCTGGGGTCCTGCCCGACTTTTCAAACTTAATTGGAGGAGCATTTCCGGTTGGATCAATCCACATTTTTTTCTCCTGCTCGTGGTGCGGGAGATCCCAGAAAACCCTACAGGCCAAGCAGGAGCTCCATTTGTTTTTGTTTAGTTTAGTTTAGTGTAGTTTTCAAGAGCTCGCGCAGGATCCGAGCGAACCACGAGCATTGTCTAATCTTAGAGGATATGATCTGATGCGATGATGTCTTCAGGAGCAGAAAGCAGGATGGAGAAGCGCCAGAAGAAACTGGAGGCCATGATCAGAGACCCGCGCTCTGCCGTCAACCTGGAAAGTTTGCTTGTGAGTTGTCATGAATGTTTCATGCACGTTTGTATTGTTTATATTTTTTATTTCTCGGTGTTTCCGGTTTACGGAGGTGAAAAAAGTCACATTGCAACAATGTAACCCAAGAAGTGATTGTCTATAGGTATACACAAGCACTGTTTCGTTTTGTGTCGCGTTTCTTTATTTCCATGCGCGCGCGCGCGCGTGCGTGTGTGTGTGATGGGGTGCAGTTGTAGACGAGCGCGAGCTTGCGCTTTAGTGCTCTTGCCATTTTGGACACACTGTTCCGTCTTCATCCTCCTCCTCGCGCACCAAATATAGTCATCTTGTTGGTGAAACTTTCTCAGTGTGTCTCCTGCTTCCTGCAGGCTGACGAGCTGCTGTTGATGTAATTGTTGGTGTTGTGGATGCGGTGTTTGTTTTTTCCGCGTGCAGATGAACTGTTCATTCTGTTCACACACCAAAACACGCGCGCGCTCACTCGCTCGATCCATGCACAAGAGTTTGACTTTTATTCTAGTAAAACCCTTAAACCCCCGTGATCATGATGCTTTCACCTTTCTCAGACATGTCAGGGCTCGAGCCGACGTCTGGACCTGACAGGAAGTGGCGCTGACTCAGTTTCCTGGCAGAACGAGGAGAGAGATCTTTCTTATCCTGAATTCCACTTTCATATCAATAACCAGATCTCTCTCTCTCTCTCTTCCTTGCTCTCTCCCACATTCCCCTTCTCTCTTACCATCTTTCCCTGATCTCTGCATCATACAATGCATTTAGGATCAGTCTCAATTATCTGATCCAATTACCGATTCAGGTTCAAGACACCATCTCACCTAAAAATCCCACCTTCAAATCCACACCCTTCATTGTTCCTATGTGTTTTGCTAACTCCTGCTACAGATCAGATATTACTCCTGATGTACAAACATTTCAGATTGGATTTTCTTTCCAAGTTGTGAAACTGAAACAATGTGCTATCTGCTCATGGCTGATCTCCAGTTTAAAATTAGCCTCGTAAGATATTATTGTTCTGTAAACATTCTGTATGTGATGATGGAAACACTGGGATTGGATATCGATCAGGTCTGATGTGTGTCAGAATGCTGGAAAAGTTTGTGTGAAGATCGTCACGGAGGAGTCGTGATGACACTTAAAGAGAAACGCCACCTGTTTGTAATGGAATATCTGGATGATGCTGTCAGCGGGTGAGTGCAGCACCGATCACAGTGGACTTTCAAAGGAATAAAATATTTCAGATTCCTCAAGGTCATGTCGTTTTCCTTTTGGGAAGAAGACGTTCCCTGTCATGTACATTTCTTCACCCGAACAGAATTTGAACGAGATCGCACCGATAAGTGTAGATGTTTTATTAAACGCTAGCTGCTGATGCTCAGAAGCTCCGTGTTGGCTGTGTGTACGCTCTTTGACAGAACGTTTCTTCATAGGTTTACTTTGGGCTACGCAGTTATAGGGTTCTATGTAGAACCCTTTAATGGTTCCCCCTGAATGTGAATTGAAGGTTTCCGTTGATTAAATAATGTTGCGGGTTATTTTGTTTAGTTTCTTTTACATTGTAATGCAGTCATAATGCAGCCAAGTTCATTGGGTCCCTTGTCTTCTGTAGGAGTTTGATCATGATCATGGTTACAGTAGACATTAAGTCTATCCCGAGAAAGCTGAGTATGAAAATTGAGGAATACATGCTGTACTGGCAACCAGCTCATCACAGCACAACCCACCTAATATATCCTGCCCAGTCCATCTACTAGCATGTTTTTGGGAGCTGAGATGAAACCAGCGAACCCTGAGAGAACCCTCAGGATGGAACCAGGAAAGCCGAAGCTATAAATATTTATCATAACGTCAACAAGTTGCGCCGATTTTATGACTCTCTTCCTCCGCCCTCCATACTTTACTTTGCACTCTGACTGGTGCTTGTTAATCCAAAGACTTTTTATTCTGCTAAGAGACTACCGATGATATTGTATCAACGTATCGGCTTTGCTAAAGAGTGCACCGAGGTGCTTAGAGGACTCTCAGGAGCATTAGTATCGATTGGGTGCACAAGTTACCGTGTTCTGCTTTAGTGCATCGTCTACATGTTATTTCTCCACATTAACAATGTGAAAGCTATGTGTGTTTGTGTGTCTTTCTCAGAAATATTCGGGGGAAACTTTCCATTTACTAAGCACATCGAAGTATAATTTATATAACCGTGTGTGTAAGTTCGGTGTATCGGCTCATTTACAAGCTCTTCACAAGCCTAAAAAAGTGTGTTAGTTCGGTGATAATATAGTAATATAGTGTGTGTACAGTGTACTGTAATCCATCCTGTATCTCTCTACGTTTTCTCTTCCAGCACCACACCTTGTTTAGTCCATCAGTGTGTGTGCTAAAGGTGTGTTGGTGTGTGTTACTGCTGCATCCTTTGGACTCGTTTGATGCTGTGTGTGTGTGTGTGTGTGTGTGTGTGTGTGTGTGTGTGTGGATTTAAAGCTATAAATTCTTTTTTTTTCTGTAGTTTTTACGTAAACATGTAAAATTGGCTCACAGAGAGACTCGGTTACTATGGCGATGCCCATGCCAGATGCCAGCTGATACTCAAATATTTGATATAGGTGTCATAAGGAAACCGAACTAGCGCACTGTTCAGTTACCTCATTATTTATTAACACATTCATAAGGTGTGTGTGTCCTTTTCACAACATTGGCATCCATAATATAATTAATATCATTCATAAAATCAGCTGTTAGAAACCCCCATTGCCCTGTTTTTTGCCCCCATTGCCCCCCAACTTACAAATAATGAACACATGATCCATTTAACTTATAAAACTCGAACAGCTGACATTTGTGTATGTGATTTTTGTGATTTGAATTGATCACTTGCAAGCCCCTCTTCCTATTCCTCTCCATCTGACATAAATACAGAAGATAAATGGCGAAAGTGTCGAGTTCGATTATGTGAAATAAAATGTGGCTGAACGTTTGACAGGTTAACATGGGTACATCGCTGTATTTATTAGGGATGTCACAGAAATATTTGAACATTGTGTGTGGAGTTCAGGTTGAATCCAGAAGCAAGATTAATGCTGAAAGACTGTTAGATGATACACAGGATGTTGCAATCATCATCTGAATCAGAATTCGCAGTAACTCGCAATAACGAACCCAGGGGGTTAAATCGAGTGCATCGCCACACGCATTGACTCATTTTTCAGCGGTCCCTCTGCTGAACGTCAAAGCCAGAGCCACACCGCCGAGCCAAGTGTCTCAATAATATCTCAGGCACGAGTGTCGAGACGAGCCAGGATCTTCATCTACTCACGGCTGAGGAATGCAGCAGGGAAAAGATCTCTTAATGAAGTGCTCGTTCCTAAAGCGTATTCTCTGAAGACTCAGAAATGTGTTCAGGACAAATCTGCAGTTAACACGTTATTATGCAACGTTCGGATGTGAGAATTTTTTTTCTCCCCCATGTGTAGTCCATCAGTCGTGACATGTTTGGTATCTGACGTTAACGCAGTTGTAGCTGCGTCAGAGGTACGACACTAACATGGCTAAGGAAAGCGGTGCTACGCTGGGCATATACTGTGCAATTTTAATAGTCCTTTGCTTGTCAGACTGTAGGAACATGACCTCTATGTTACACTGTAGGATCTCAGTTGTCATAATGTCAGTCTGTATGAAAAACTGATGCACACAAGAAAAGGTTTTACGTCCTCAACATTTAGACCTGCGTTCTCTCAATAATGGTAGCTAGCAGCAAACACACAAAATTTTAGCGTTCATTTTGTTCATGACCTGCCTAGATATTAAAAACCTCATACACTACTTTTTCCTTCTTCTCTTCTCTTGTACTGTCCACTAATTGCGTCATCAGGTTTGGCGCTCTTGTAGGTCCCTGGTTTGACGGTCGTCATAGAAGTCACACTGCAGGAAAGAGTCTAAAATCTTCTGAAAATGCACTTCATCAGATGAAAAAAAAGATTGTTGATGAACAATCCAGTGATCAAAGTCACAGTTTTTCAGGGATTTCCAAAATTTCTCTCAGATGGCCAAATTGTGGCCAAAGTATGAAATGCAGCAGAGATTTTCTCAAAAAAATGTTTTTAACTAGAACAGCTAGAATTTAGCTCGAATTCGACTAGCGAGAACAGGAATGTCAAGTCAGAAAATATTACAGTAAATATTACTGTAAGGGAAGACTAGCCTGCTAATGATAAATATTTATTTAAATATAGGATCAGAGAACTGATTATAGCATGACAGGCCTGGTGTGTGTGTGTGTGTGTGTGTGTGTGTGTGTGTGTGTGTGTGCTCGTGTGCGTGCATATTCTTGCGTATATTGCTAAATTCATTCAGGTAGAGTGTGCAGTTCTCAGCAGGATGAAGAACCTGAAGAGAAAAGAGATGGTGGATGTCGAGCTGAGAAGCAGTGTGTGGGAGTGAACCGATCTCAAGCTCTAACTCTGTGCCATTTATAGCCTTTGTCCCTTTCTGGTTAATCTCAGTGAAGGAGATAGCGGTGTGTGTGTGTGTGTGTGTGTGTGTGTGTGTGTGTTTTGTTACTGGGAGTTGGAAAATCTCCCTACCTTCTGAGATTGCATACACTCACATACATGCACATACACTCACATACACACACCCTTAGATGTTATCTTAACATTTATGGAATTAGCATTCAAGCTGCATGTGATGTCTTTGGATAGTTTAAAATTGTGAACTAACTGGATGTTCGCTGTGGTAACGTTTTATTTAGCTAGCTAATCTAGCGAGACATAGCTACCTCTCTGAGTAGTAATATCCAATTTTGAAAAAGTGCCTGTCTGAATATTTAAGGCTTAAGCAAGTGCTAATTTTTTTGGATAAAGAAGTATAGGTTTCAACGTCTTGTCCTATTTGTGCTCTTTGGAAAAACAAGCCGAGGCAACAAGCTGAGATCTCATGAACTGCTGAGAAAGACAAGAGATTATAAACCTCTCTCATTAAATTATTGTACAAAAATGACAATTCTATAACTGCCTCATTGTAGTGAATGCTAACATGAACTTGTGAAATGTTTTAAAACAAACAGCTGCATACAATTATTTAAAAAAAGATGGATAGCAGAAGCTTTAACAATTATTTCATAGTCTAAAATGCTTCGGTTAATATTTTGGTTATTAGCTATGGTGGTGTTAGCTTTGGTATAGCTATGTACATACAGCAAATTGTTCTAAAGGATGCTAATCAGACAAAGCTACCTGTGGTAAAGGATGCTAATCAGACAGAGCTTGTGGTAAATGGATGCTAAGAGTTTCACCCCTAGTAACTTAGCTTATTATGCTAGTCAGTTTTCTAGTCACCACAGGAGCTAATAACATTGAAGTATGTTTTTAATTTTCCATGTTTTTTAAATTGTAAAGTGAAACAACAAAGATCCTGACATTTCTTTATTTTCACACACACACACACACACACACACACACACACACACACACACACACATACAGTTGTACTTTCAATCATTTAGTCATTAACTCAAGCTGATTATTCGGTTATCCAGTATAATATGCTTGTTTGGCTGCTACGCTAGTCACTTAATACACACCTCTCGCTTGTGTAAACTCTGTGTGTGTGTGTTTGAAAACATTATCGCAATTTCAATATTTGAATACAGCCAAAGCAGATACGTTTATGTTTATGCTAGTAAGCTAGTAGGTAGTGCTATCCAGCTTTAAATATTATGTGCTGTTTCGAGCGATGTTAGAGTCCAGTTTTACTTTTTATGAAAGCTAAAAGGAAAGTGATTATATTAAGATGTTCATAAGCTAGCTAATAAATGAATAAATTCTTGTGTAAAGAGGATTATACTGCTTTAAATGGCAACTTCTGAAAAAGAAATATTGACTTTGTAAACTGAGAAAAAAATGCCCAATTACTGTTGTATGGAACTGTCAGATGACTGTATGGCCGGCGAAAAGGAAGTGTTGGTGGTGTATTAACTCGAGTCGTGACGTTGTTGAGACCATCAAGAGCTTTCCAGAGGATGAGGCGAGTTTCATATGTGATGGAGATACAGGAGGCAACCTCAAGCTCCAGGGCGAAGGTCAGGTCCAGCCGAGAGTTACTGATTAACCTGGAAACAAAAAGAGTGTTGTTCTTCTGTCAGCATGGTGTGTAAAGACGAGTTCCTGTAAACAACACAAAACCACTTCTGAATTAGGGACGTGCGATACGGCAAATAATATTGTATCGCTCAATTTGAAGCTACAATCAATGCCACCAGGGAGTTAAAGATGCTGCAAACGTATTATTTAGATTCTAGTGAAGCTACGGGAGCTTTTACAACAAAATACTGAGGAAAAGAAAGTGTTAAAAGAAAAAAATTGGAAAATGATCGGATTTGAATTTAAGGGGTTCAAGACACTCCAGCAAAGCGTGATGTTCTGAGATATTTTATTCAGAAATTAACATAAATATTCTCAATAAAAAGGATTGGAACATATATGTTGCAGAGATATATGGATATATGTTATGTGCACAATTTCTGCACGATTAATCAATACAAAGCTGCGAAATTCGAAATGAGATTGTGGTCTGCACAAAATTTGTCCAATCCTGTCCTGTCAGAGCTCTTTTTAAATGCATATCGAAACAACACGGAGATAAAACAAAAAACAAAAGCTTGGAAGAAAGAAGAAATGATTTTTGGTGCCCCTGGTGAGTGAAAGTGAATTTGTTTTACTGCTAAATGCTACAAATGTAAATGTTTTGCTAATCTAATGGATGAATGAAGCTAAAGACCAAACGTGAATCGAACAAAAAGCAATTTCCATGCTGATTTTTGTGTGTACTTAGCCTCTAAAGCTAACTAATTATCGCATCTAAATACGGATATCGTTTCATCGTGCCATCTAGCCCCGCCCTGAATAACAATGACTGATCCTGGTGTTTTTCCAGAGAGTGTCTGGTTGAGGCTTGCAGCAGTCGGGAGGACGGCACTAACACTCAAGAGGTGTTGCTGCTGTGGAGCTCAGAGATAATCTCTCTGCAGGCTGGAATGTTGATGACTCCTTATCTTCGTTTCTGCTCCCTTCTGGCATTTGAGAGAGTCTATCCAACACAGGGCTGCACCGTTCCTCCTCAATATACACTACAGCCCTGGTGTGTTCTCTCTTTTCATCACGGTTCTTTAGGCAGAAGGGAGTAGGTTGATCAAGGTGCTACTTGGCCGCTTCCAAGTGAACTGTAGTTGGGGGAAATAAACACGATTTGAATGCAGGAAGTAAATCAAAATCCCTGAGATGTAGGTTTGTGGGACATGGGCAAAACATCATATTGCGGTACTTTAGATATTCCATATGCATCACGATATCACAGTGTTTTTGTTCCTCACTATTTAAGGTTGCTAACACAAATGGCAGCAAGATAGTGTTGTATGCAAATAAGTAAATAATAAAATATAAAAAGTCTAGACAATTATTAAACAATAAAAAAAATTATCGTTTACAGTTAAATCTGTATGTAACATTTATAAAAATATCTGTATTTAATAACTAAACAGCTGTGAAACCTTCAGTTAGCTACTATTTCATAATTGGCTGGCAATTTATTTATCTATTATCATATATGATTGTGGAGTGTAGTGATTAATTCTCATTGTGTTAATTATTAAAACAATATTTAAATTAATTATCATAGTTACATAACCGAACAAATCACATCGGGTTTGTTTTTTTTTATTGGTGAAAATAAATATTTTTGTATTTATTGTGGTGTTGTGTGATGATTGTTGTTGCTGTAAGTCATGTTGTTGTAAACCTGCACCTTATATGTGTCAGTGATGTGGAGAGGGTGTGTGTGTGTGTGTGTGTGTGTGTGTGTTTGTGTGTTTGTGTTGAGTGTCAGGTTGTCAGCAGGATGAAGGATGTGTGTGTTTTGTTCCCTGTAGTGAAGGAGTGATTGTGGATGTAGAGAGCCAGATCGAGAAGCAGTGTGTGGGATGGAGATGATCTGCACACTCGCGCTCTCCTTTAAACGCGTGCACACACACACACACACACACACACACACACATTTTTTCTTTCCCATTTCAGCCTTTCCCTGATTCCACATGACAGGAATTTGATCGTTTTGAAGGAATAATCTATTGAGAATTAAAGCTTCAGGTATTGTGATATTTACCAGTTTTTTTTCCTCTCTCAAATTACAAACTTAAATAGAAAACAAATACAATAAAATTAAAAACTTTGACTTAATTAGACCTACATAAGTCCAAACTAATTAGACATTTATCTTTTTTTATTTTTCCACTTTTTTTTTTTTTTAAGATTATTATTATTATTGTGGATATGAAAAATAAATTCAAATTATGTATTTTTTATTATTTACATTCTTTTTGAGATGCAAAATCACTGTTGCAGATAATATGAGACAAAAATCATGTCTCGATATGCACAGACATCAGACATGTCTTACATCCTACTGAATTATTAATATTTATTTTTTGTGTGTATATATATATATATATATATATATATATATATATATATATATATATATATATATATATATATACACACACACACACACTTCTGTATACACTGTGTATACACTTTTGAACAAAATCTTAAGACCGGGGGAAACATTCCAAGTATTTGCATTTTGAGTTGGTGGATCATAACCAGGTTGTAAGAAATGTATCAAAATGCCAAAAGAAGTAAAAGGAGCAAGAGAAAAAAAAACAGATTGGCAATTTATTGAAAACTGCATTTAAACCGGCTGTTCATCAAAAGTTTAAGACCAAAGCCCAAAAATACGACACAACAGAACTAAAAGTGTCAAAAAAGGACTCCATAGTGAGTAGCCCCACCGTTCTTGTTCATAACTTCAAACACTCATTTTGGGATGCTTGATGCAACTGTTTCCAAAAGGCTGGCTTCCAGTTGCTTGACGAAGGGCATCCACAGTCTGGAAATGGCGTCCGTTTTTGTATACTTCCCTTGTCATCCATCCCCAAACATTTTCAAGGGAATTTAGATCAGGGGAACATGCAGGATGGTCCAGAAGTGCAGCGTTATTGGTAGAAGTCCTTCGTCATGGCGGGCGTTGTGAACTGCAGCGTTGTCCTGTCCAAAAACCCAGTCATTACCACACAGACGGGGCCCTCAGTCAAGCGGGATGCCTGCTGCAACATGTCCACATAGCCAGCCGCCGTTTGAGGCTCCTGCCCAACCTGAAGCTCCGTTTTCCCATTGAAGGAAAAAAGCCCCCGAGATCATGATGTAGCCTCCTCCAATGTTTTGTGTAGAAAACGTCTCCAGTGGGATCTCCTTGTCATGCCAGTATCGTTGGAAGCCATCAGGACCATCCAGGGTAAATTATTTTCTTAATGTCCAATGTTTGGTGCTCCCTTGCAAATTTCAAATGGGCAAGTTTGTGGTGTGGGAGGAGACGTGGCTTTCGAAGAAGTTTTTTGTTATTTAAGTCCTTCTCTGGCAGATGCCGTCTTATGGTTATTGGGCTCCAGTCAGCACCAGTAAGGGCCTTAATTTGGGTTGAGGATAATGAGGACAAAGCCATATTTTTGCACAGATTTTTTATTTTTAAAGGCTATGGTCTTAAACTTTTGATCAGCTGATGAGCAGCCTGTTTGAGTTTAAATGCAGTTTTAAAAAATGGCCTACTCTCTCATTTTTGTCTCTTGCTCTTGTTTCTTGTTTATGATCCACCAGCGTGAAATGCGAGTACTTGGACCGGTCTTAAGATTTTGTTGAGGAGTGTATATGTACTACACTGTAGCATAGTAGCAATAGTATTGTAATCTATGTACTTCTCTGCACATTAGGCTTTGCCTCCTCCCTGATTTCATTTGCATGACACTAAACTATAGATTCTATAAGATTCTATGTTGACTTCATAGCTCTGGCGGCAGGCTAAAGAAGCAGACATGGCAGCTGATGTGATCCGAATAACAAGCACTCTGATCTTCCCCTTAATGATATTAAATGTAATGAATTGGGGTGAATGGCAGGGAAGTAGTGTAATTATGTAATTAGCTTTAGGGTAATTTTACTGCTTAATCATCCTCAGCTTTTAGTGAAGTCTCTCTCTCTTTCTTTGTCTTGTGTTGAATGAGCTGAATCAGCGTTTCTCACTGAACCATGACTGCTCAGAGAAGCAAAAGTGCTGAGCTGCATGTCCGAGACTTTACGGACTGAGCTTTAGATTACTCTGTGAATAAAAGAGTGTCTTACTGTGCATTTTTTTGTCTCTTCCCCCCCCGCCCCTCTCTCTCTCTCTCTCTCTCTCTCTCTCTCTCTCTCTCTCTCTCTTTCTGTGGGACAGAGGTTAAATTGTTGACTCAAGTATGGTATTGACCTTCATAGATCAGGTATACCTCAGGACCAGGGAATGGGCTTGCTAGCAAACTGTAAGCAGTGTGCAGCAAACATCAGGTTTAATCTCAGGAGCTCCAGATCAGAATCTTTGTCTTACTTCTGCTTCACACTGCTTTTCGCTCACCCAACACATTCATGTGTCTGTACTGCACATGTGGAAAAGTGCAAGAAGATAGGAAAAATGTGATCTAAAGGTTTGCAAAGTGGTGCTGATTTTTTACGACAGCATCAAACCGGATAGTGGTGAAACTTTGTCAGCCATCTTTGTTTGTTTGGAGTTGAACAGGTTTAAATATTGTGTCATGCTTTTTTTAAAAACTCTGTGTTCTCTTTCAGTCCACACATTATCATACCAACGGTATTTTGAACTTTCCACTTTGGAGAACGCTTTTAAAAAAAGCATGCAGGGGCGTAATCTCAATGCTTTAACTCTTGAATATTAAAGAGTTTAAAAGTGTTCAGAGACCTAAAGAAAAGGAAAGGGTTTAGACAGTGTAGGGTCGCTTGCAGTGGGACGTGGAAGCTCAGTGGTTGAAATTGTTGGTCTTATGATTGTGGTGAGTTCAAATCCCAGCACCACCAAGCCGCCACTGCTGGGCCCTAAAGCAAGACCCTTAACCCTCAAACTGCTCAGGTTTATAAATGAGATAATTGTAAGTGGCTCCAGATAAGAGGTTTTTTTTTTTGTCTGTCTAGCATTTTTCATACTAATCAGTAGAGGTGTAACGGTACACAAAATTCCCGGTTCGGTTCAGACCTCGGTTTTTAAGTTACAGTCCGGTTAGATTTCGGTACAGTTAAGGGGGAAGAAATGCGAAACAATAAATTGCTTGTCATTTTTTTTAACGCAGTTTAATATTCTAAACATTTGTGATCCACATTTGAACAGTTTAGATTTTTAAGTAATTTTAAATAAAATGCCTGCTTGGTCAAATAATATATGAAATAATATTTTATAGTATTGAATTAAAATAAAATAAATTAAATTAATGCAATACACTTTTTTTTATATTGATTAAATTGAATAAACAAGTAAATTGGCACAAATTACATCAATTACATTTATTAAATAAAATTTAATAAATGGCAACAATTTTATTGAATAGCTTACATTTGTTAGACCCCTTCTGGGTAATAAAGGCATGAGCTTTTACATTAAAATAAAAAAGGTTTTAAAGATTTAATCTACCGTATTTTTTGTATTTATATAAGCCGCTACTATTTTCCCATGTTTTGAACCCCGTGGCTTAAACAACGAAGCGGCTAATATATGGATTTTTCCTGGGTTTTTCCCGGTTTCACAAACTTTAAGCCAAAAAACTGAGCGACATAACATTATACCATGTAAATTTCCGAACGAAAACGAAACCTGTGTTCTGAGCTGCACGGCATCGGGAGAAAAACGTGGCGCACGATGTTGACAAAAGATACCTCGGAAAACATTAATGCACTCGTAGGTCAAGGTACCACTGTAGTTGTGAAAGGAAGGAGGAAGACAGTGAACAATGACTTACTTGGTAGGTTACTGTTTAGATACAAGCCGTTGTAACGCGTTGAGTCTGGGTGAAGGGAGAGCTCACTAAAGCTCCAGTTGCAACAGAAATCATATAAGCACAGACAGGTTTCCAAAACTCATGCTTTTTTATTTTTCTTGGCAACAGCGTTACGGTTAGTCAAAGAAACTTAGAAATGAACATCAAAAAATAAAAAGGACATATTCCTCGGTCTTGCACACACAGTAATACCGGAAAAAATCCAGTGGCAAGCTATTCCCAAAATACCGCTATGCTCCTAATAGAAGCGCAACATATTGCATTTAGTGTCTTTCGTTAAAGCTTGTGTAAAGTTCATTAGTTTCAGTGCGGCTTATTTATGTTAAAAATAAAAATATTTGCCAAATTCAGTTTTTTTCAAAATTTATGCTTATATAAGGGTGCGCTTTATAGTCCGGAAATTACGGTACTTAACTGTTCTACTTATATCAGCATACTTTAACAAATGTCTTAATTCCTTCCTTCCTTTATTCATTCACTCCCATGATATGTGAAATTGTCTGGATTTTCTCCTTTTTAGAGAAATTCTTGAAGCTGAGCATAAAACACTAAAGAATCAATAGCACTATGGATTCAAGAGTCAAGATTTTTCTTTTTTTCTCCAAACTTTTAATTTCACTGCAAGTTGTATCCTGCATATAACTATGTTTTGTGACAAATAAATAATCTTGAATCCATAGCACTACCGTTAGCCGCTAGCCACTTCCTGATTAGCAGCTAGCGCTATTGATTCTTAAGAGTTTTCATGCATGTGCAAAACAAATCTCATTTCCGGTACGAAGTTAGAAGCCAAAGTGACACTACACTCTCATCTAGTTTCTTTTTTTTTATACCCCTGGCATTGTTGTTGATGATTTGAAGTATAAAATGTATAAAAAAAATGCTCAAAGTGCGAGTTGGAGTTGAACATTTCTCATCGTTCTGAATTTCTACTAGCATCATTCTCAAATTAGATGAGCAACTCAAGTCAAGTTATGTAGGCGTTATTGTCATTTCAACCACATACAGTGAAGTACATAGTGAAACAAAACAACGAGTTCCCAGGATCAAGGTGCTACATAAAACGACATAAATTAACAAAAGGAACACTGAACTAAAACTCTAAACTAACAACACAAAGTGCACATGTGCAACAATTAGTGCAAAAAAACTAAGACAAAATGAGACACGGAAAAACAGTGCTGTACAGGAGGTTGTGCAAGTGGATTGTTGGTGTAAAAATGACTGTACATGTAAACATTTGGTTGTATGTATACAGTTGGTTCAGCAAGCTAACTCTACTAGCTATTTACATTTATCCGCAGCACCAACAATCTCTGCTACTTTTGTCCTAGTTTTATTTTTTGACGTAATGTCTTCAGAGATTTTTGACAAGATTTACATTTACATTGATGGCATTTAGCAGATGCCCAGATCCAGAGCTCGGATTTGAACTCATGGCCTTCCGATCCATAATCCAACGCTTTTAATCACTACTACCTCCACAAAATACGACAAATCCACAATTTAAATACGGCAAAGTGTTACTAACTGCAGGCAGGATGTTCGGAGTTGGGGGTTAGGACCTGAAGAAACGTCAGGCCGCTGGGCTACTAGTTTTGTACAAATTTTCTCGATTTTAACATCATATCCTCTACATATATTATTAAATTCTCATGGCTGTAAATTATTATTTATCATTGTTATATAGGACATTTCAGTTACAGTACTATATTGCAGTATTCACGTTCTGTACACTTTGCGAAATAGTCCCAGTGTATGTGTGTTTGTGGTGCCACAGCAGTAAAGTAGTGTAATTAAAGTCCTCACTTTAATTAGTTTAGCCCTTATAGTGCAAAGCTTGAGGCTCATTAATGATGAATGACGTCTCGAAGATCAGCAGCTGCGTGTTGAACAAAACATCCTGCAGCAGAGGGTATAGCTGACGTGTGCGTGCACGTGTGTTTACATCACATCTTGTTCTTCTCATGACTTTTAGCATGTTCTTTAAGCGCTAACTCTCCTGCAGGACCCGTTACACAGTTAGCTTTCTCCCTTTTTTCTACATGTCATGACGGTGTATTGTGCTGTAGAATCGTTTTCGAATATGGTAATGGGATATTTTTTGTCGT
This sequence comes from Silurus meridionalis, assembly GCF_014805685.1. Taxonomy (NCBI): domain Eukaryota; kingdom Metazoa; phylum Chordata; class Actinopteri; order Siluriformes; family Siluridae; genus Silurus; species Silurus meridionalis. The sequence continues at coordinate 27,813,651 of NC_060885.1, read as the reverse complement.
ATCGTTCATCTCTAGCAGAACGAGAAAACTTCAACACATTACAATTACATTTATGGCATTTAGCTGACGCCTTTACCCAGTGTGACTTATCTCATTTATACAACTGGGCAGGTCAGAGGCCTGGCACAAGGGACCAGCAGTGGCAGCTTGGTGGACCTGGGATTTGAACTCACAACCATCCCATCAGAAGTGCGACATCTTAACCACTAAACCCCACAACACACACCATTTTCTCTCTCTCTCTCTCTCTCTCTCTCTCTCTCTCTCTCTCTCTCTCTCTCTCTCTCTCTCTCTCTCTCAAAAATAAAAATAAAATAAATAAATAAATATATACAGTACAGACCAAAAGTTTGGACACAGCTTCTCATTCAAAGAGTTTTCTTTATTTTCATGACTATGAAAATTGTAGAGTCACACTGAAGGCATCAAGGGCTATTTGACCAAGAAGGATAGTGATGGGGACCTGGCCTCCACAGTCACCGGACCTGAACCCAATCGAGATGGTTTTGGGGTGAACTGGACCGCAGAGTGAAGGCAAAAGGGCCAACAAGTGCCAAGCATCTCTCGGGAAACTCCTTCAAGACTGTTGGGAGACCATTTCAGGTGACTACCTCTTGAAGCTCATCAAGAGAATGCCAAGAGTGTGCAAAGCAGTAATCAAAGCAAAAGGTGGCTACTTTGAAGAACCTAGAATATGACATTTTTCAGTTGTTTCACACTTTTTTGTTATGTATATAATTCCATATATAATTCCACGTGTTAATTCATAGTTTTGATGCCTTCAGTTTGAATCTACAATTTTCATAGTCATGAAAATAAAGAAAACTCTTTGAATGAGAAGCTGTGTCCAAACTTTTGGTCTGTACTGTGTGTATATATGTGTATATATGTATGTATGTATGTGTGTATATATATATATATATATATATATATATATATATATATATATATATATATATATATATATATATATATATACACACACACACACACACACAGCCTGACATTTCTCTCTCTCCATCTTGCACTTTGTCAACTTTTTTAGGTCATGACATCTTTCTAGGACATTTATCTGATGAATTAATCAGTAATAAAAGAGTGAAGAGGGATGTTATGAGCTGCTGAACTCTGATATGAGATGAATGGAAGGATGGACTTAAGATGAAGGGAACATGAACATTTTCTATTTTTAGAGACTAAATAAAATAACTAATAATTACTTCCTTCTACTGCTTCAAATATGTACGTCTACCCACCCACAGTGCCCCCACCCTCCCTCCCTCTCTCTCTCTCTCTCTCTCTCTCTCTCTCACACTCTTTCTCTTTCTCTCTTTCTCACACACACACACACACACACACATTTCTCTAATTGTTTTCTATTTCTGTCTTTCCCTCTTTTGTGTTTCTCTGTCTATTGTATCTCTCTCCATCTTTCTCTCTTTTTTCTCTCTTTTATTTAATCTCTGTTTACATTCTTTTTGGTTCCTTTCTCTATTGCTTCCTTGCTTTTTGGTGTTTCTTCTGTCTTTCTCTTATTTTATAACTTATTCCATTCTTCCCTTCTCTTCTCCATCTTTTTTTTTCTTCCCACTGTAATTCTCCCTCTTTTTTTCTGTCTAGTTCGCTCTCCTCCTTTCCTCATTCTCTTCATCTCCCTTCCCCCTCACTCCCTCATTCCCTCGCTTATTGTGGTTGTGGTTGTGTGTGTGTGTGTGTGTGTGTGTGTGTGTGTGTGTGAGCAGTAGGGAGAAACACTGCCTTATAAGGTGCTGTGATAGTGGCCTTGTCCATTTTTACAAACACACACACACACACACACACACACACACACACACACACACACACACACACACACAGCGTTCCTCCTCTCACCCTCTCGTCCTTCTCACAGAAAAGCAGCAACTTTCTCTCACTCTCTTGGACACACCCTCGACCACTCGCTCACTTGTTCACTCGCTCACTCTTCAACTTCCCCTTAAAGAGAAACTATAATAACACTTCATTTTTACCCAAATTTCAATCTTAAAGAAAAAAATTACCTAAACAAAATTTTTTTTTCAATTCTTCAAACTGAGATTAATGAGGAAATTTACCACAGTATTATATACTATTGGGTGAAGCATTAGCAAGCTTCGCATTAACATTCAGGGCCCTCATCCCTCCTTCACTCCTTATCAAAAACAAAACCAAACCTAGCATGATAATGCCTCTAACAGCAGAAATGTAACTCCATGTTTAATAAACAAAACCTGACATTCATAGTTTCGAGTTATATTTCCATTTAACAGCTAATCAGTAAGGGAAAGTAGGAAAAAGTTGAATCACTAGTTTAAATCTAAAACTTTACCAGTTTGTTGCTGTGATAGCTGATCTGTCATGTGGGAGCTGAGCAGCGAGTAAGAACAGGCTAGAGAGCAAACATGAGCATGCGACAGTATAAAAGATATGTATATGCGTAATTAATATTTTTATTTGCCATGTTAATCATTCTAATCATTGAGAAAATTGAGGTTTGGTAGTTTGTCACTAGATAAAAACACATTTCCAAAAAGTTACTCATTCTCTCTCCAAAAGTGGTAGTAAAAAGTAGACCCTCTTCCACTACTCCATAATAACATCACAGAGCTGCTGGATGTTGGACACGTGGCCCTTCTCCACCTTCCGCTTGAGGATGTCCCTATGGTGCTCAAAAGGGTTCAGGTCTGGAAACATACTTGGCCACTCAATCAACATCACCATCACCTTCAGCAAAGCAATTGTCACCAAAACTGCCGTTCAGCCCAGTTTCTGAAGGAGGGCATCATTTTCTGCTTCAGAATGTCACAGTTCATGTTAGAATCCATGTTTTCCTCGATTAACCACAGCTCCCCAGTATCAGCAGCATTCATGCAGCCCCAGGCCATAATGCTACCACCACCATGCTTGACTGTAGGCTAAACACAGTTATCTTGGTACACCTCACCAGGGTGTCAGCACACATGCTGGACACCATCTGAGCCAAACAAGTTCATCTTAGTTTCATCAGACCACAGGACATGGTTCCAGTAATTCATGCTCTTGGACAGGTTGTCTTCAGCAAACTGTTTGTGGGCTTTCTTGTGAGACAGCTTCAATAGAGGGTTCCTTCTGGGATGACGGCCTGAGGACTTAACAACTTTGATAAACCCTTGCAAGGTCTGTTCCGAGAGGAACTCATCTTGGAAAACCTCTGTATGACCCTGTACTGTGACTGAATCACCTTTGAATCGTTGCTCTCCACAAAGGTGGTCGAGGCTATAAAAAGATCTGTAACACCCTGGACCACCTTCGTGGAGAGCAACAATTTAAATTCTCAAATCCTCAGAGAGTTCTTGCTATTAGGTACCATGTTGAACATCCAGTGGTCAGTATGAGAGAATTGTTCTTAAAGCACCTAATTTTAACTGCTCTAAAAGAAGATACACAAATATGTATGGCCCTGTCAAGCAGACAAAAACATGAAAATGATAAATAGGACACGTGGCTCTGCCTGGTTACATGATACAGCTGTTTTCACCTTACTTTTGTTGCCAGCTATTTTGACAATAATGATGTATGTTGAGTTTTTTTCAGGAGGACAGTAAATCTGTACTGCTATACAAACTTCACATTGACTACTCTGAAATATATCTAAGTTTCATTTCTATCATATTGGTTTTTTTTAAGAAGATATACTAAAATGGTTGCTGAAATGTGAGGGGTGTACTCACTTTAGGGAGGGATGGATGGATGGATGGATGGATGGATGGAAAGAAATAGCTTTGCCATTTTAAAGTAGAGGTACACAGCAAATAAATGTGGTTTATCATCAACCTGAAATTCAAATAGAAGCCTTGTGCCAACTGACAAGTTCAGTTAAATATGTAAATATACATACAATAAATAACTATAAAGGCTCTGGGCAGTGACAACTTGCAGAAGCTGTTAATCATGTGTAAGAAGTGTGTAAGTCAAAATACATGTAGAAAAATATAAGAATTCTGAAAAGAAACATACGCAATGAATGTACAGCAGTACCAGTATAATACAGTGCATTTACAGGCAGTATACCGCTAAATAAATCAACCTAAGATATGCTGTGAATTGCTAAGCTAATTAGAGATATGTTAGGGAACTGGGGTAGCTTAGTGGTTAAGGCTCTGGGTTACTGATTGGAAGTTTGATGGTTCAAGCCCTGGCATCGCTGCTTTTTGGGCCCTCAAACAAGACCCTTAACCTTCTATGCTCCAGTTTTGCTGTAACTTTGCACTCTGACCCCAGCTTCCTAACTTCACTGTGATATGCAAAGAAAGAATTTCATTTTACTTTAAAGTACATGTGACAAGCTTCTTTTTTGAGCATCTTTTGCACTGGCATGGAAAAGCTGGGGTTGGATCTATGATGATCGCAAATGTTGAGCTATTTTATGAGTTGCTTAGTAGCTCCTGCATCCATGATCTCATATGCCTGTATAAGACTGTAGAAAAGACATTACTCTTAATCACACCCTCCGGTGCTCATGTTAGTTCTCACTCTCCAGTGTTCTGTATTGTTTTAAATATTTATAATCACACTCTTGGTATCACCCCAATGAGGATGGGTTCCCCTTTTGAGTTTGGTTCCCCTCAAGGTTTCTTCTTCATAACATCTAAGGGAGTTTTTCCTTGCCACAAGACCTTTCCTTGCTTTGAGACAATGTCCGTTGTGAAAATCGATATAGAATTAAACTTGAACTAGAACTCAATGCAGCTCTGGAAAGCCTCACATCGTACAAATCCACTTTAGAAAAGAGCAGGTTAATGCATTAGCTACTTAGCAGATGACCCATCACCGTGCCAACACTGGGCCTTACACTATTGCTTTATTACTTCTTTATTGATCCAGATGCAGTTTTCGGTTTTATATGATAAGATGAGGATCGTTTAAGTAAGGAACTTGTGTGTGTGTGTGTGTGTGTGTGTGTGTGTGTGTGTGTGTGAGAGAGAGCTGATGATGATTGTGGGTATGAGACATTAGTGTTAACACCTCTGTCTGAGTGGGACGATTTAGCACATTGTGTAACCACGTGTGTGTGTGTGTGTGTGTGTGTGTGTGTGTGTGTGTGTGTGTGTGTGTGTGGATGCTGCAAGTGACTCACGCTGTACTGTGGAGGTATAGAATGCTCTTTCATTGTTCTTTCATTACTTCAACATCTGTCTATATTTTATTTTTCACAACTCGAAAAAAACTGCGATCAGGCACTAGACTGATTTCAATTCATATACATCAGTGTCTTCAGCACCACCCATATTATATTATCATCATATTATACTGTTTACATGCTGTTTTACATCTCTCCATTGCTGCTCTTGCTGTTTTCTGCACAACATTGTGTATATGTTTATGGTTCTCTTTTGCAGATTGTACTGTATATTATATACAGTAGGTTTACTGGTCAGCACTATTTTGTGTTTTGTGTATTTGTCCCACACTGTCTTGTGTTGTTTGTTTGCACTGTCTTTGTCTTGCACTGTTTGCATCGGGTTGCACACAATGCACTTTATGTGGCTGGGACAACTTACTTTAGTCCTTAGCTCTGTTAAGCTCTGTGTCCTGTTATGTAGCTCTATAATGATGTTATTTATCACCAGGTAGGGCTGGGCGATATGGTCTAAAAAAAAAATCCCAGATTTTTTCACAAAAAATCCGATTTGCGATTTAAATCGATTTTTTCCCCCTGCTTAAAATCAGTCTGCATATAACAAAAAAATTTTCAAAAAAAGTTTTAACTTTATTAAATAAAGTTTATTTACCCTTCTGGGATTATAACCCACTTTGGGTTAAAGTGCAATCAGAAACAACAAGCCAAAAATACAAGATGGCGGCCATGCCTTTGTAAATTGTAAAAATAGAACGTAACATAACATAGAATGAGCAAACCTACAAAGAAAAATGTTTTATGAGTGTTTAAATGTGGAACGTGATTGAAAATGCACCTGAGGTTTTGAGTGATTTTGCCTTTACTTTTCTCCAAAACTCCACAGTAAAATGAGATCAAATTTAAGTGAGTAATAGACAGGGACACTATAAATAAAAATAATTTGAAAGATTGAGCAAACCTATAAAGAAAAATGCAGTGATACTTGGAGTGATTTTGCCTTTACTTTTCTTAAAAACTCCACAGTAAAATGACTGTTTATGAGTGTTTGAAAATGGTGATTTAAATGATCAGATTTTTCTGTTTCTTAACGGAAACGCCGCTCTGAAGCGTCTTTACATGTATTTTGGTCGCTTCCACCACCCGTACTGTAAGTGTACGATTGGACGCACAACACTAAACAAAGTGCGGCTGCTTAACCGTGTATTTTCAAGATGCGGCTGCTTAACTTTTCTTGGGAACGAGTTCTTCTCTGCTCGCTGCCATGTTGTTTGTGTATCTCTATGGCAAACGGGAGGAGGGGAGGGCTGAGTTCATTCAAAACTATGGGAGCCCAGAGGGGAGCATCGGCGGACATTAAAGAGAAAACCGAATTTTTATTAAAACAGATCAATGTAAAGTACACATTTGAGTTAATCGATAAAATCGATTTATCGCCCAGCCCTAGCACCAGGGTCTTGGAGAAACGTCTCATTTCACTGTGTATGGCATCAGTTATATTTGGTTAAAATGAAGATAAAAGCTACTTGTCAAACATTGTCCAGTTGCATATTTTGCACACGTTTTACACATAATTCACAAAGATATTCAGGATAAACCTATCAACTGTTAAGTGAACCGACGAGAAACAAAATGTGGATGACAAAATCGAAGGTCAATGAAGATAGGCCTGAAAAGCATATCTGATCTCAAATTCCAATTTGACAATACACCATGTTCCAATTTATTATGCACATGCCATCTTTGTCCGTTTTTTTCAGTCTGTGTAAAGATCTTATTTTGTTTCTTTCTTTCTTTTTATTTTATTTTTTATTATTATTTTTTTTACAATGTGGATGTTATTACATGTAAAAGAACCAACACAGTCAACAGCTTTATTGAGATTTTGGGGAAAAATGACAAAATATGTTGTTCCAAATAATTATGCAGAATACATTTTAAAAACATTCGACAGGTTATAATGAACTCAAAACTCAAGTCTGTTTTATAAGGTCCATGGACAGGATATTTTTCTTAAAAAAGAACACATTTAAATTTAAAACAAAAAATGATTTACATTTTAAGTTACGCATTAATGTATGAGCAATTCTTTCAGATTACTTTAACAACTAACTTATTCATTTAAATTGTAAGTCCATGTATTGTCTTTGCCTGTATTTCAAATGAGGATGCCAGTATTGCCTCCCAGAGCTGTTGTTTGGAGCTATAATGCCACCCACCCTTATAGATCTTCCTTTGAGAATACATGTTCGCAATAGTATTGAGGTCAGGGAATAATGGTGGCCACACCATGACCTTTTTTCTCTTTTTATGCCTATAGTAACTAAAAAGTCAATGAAAATCATTTGATTTCGGAAGGCACAATTCTTCTTTTTATACCGAAAAAATTTGTTAGGAACTCCACATATCTCACAGAGGTCATTTTGACAGCGCCACGGATCCTAAAGGGGCCTACCATCTCACTTCCCAATATTCCAGCCCAAATCATTGCTGATGTCACAGTTTTGTTGGAACAGGGTGGCCATTCACCAGCCATCCAGTACTCAAATTCAGCGTTATGCACAACCGCCAGCCTCTGAAGGATCCTGCATCAAGTGGTTCTTGAGACTTCAGAGACACCAGCAACTCATTTAAACAGCAATTCAAATATCTGTTTGCTGCACAACAATGGCTTTTTTCATAGCTTCTTTTTAATATTCTCAGTTTTTCTGACAGAAGCCTTTATCTGATCAATTCTTATGCGTTCTGATTCACTCACAAATCTTTGGATTTTTCGAACATCTTTATTCAGTTTTTGCAATATATCAATTGTTTTCATGTTGTTTGCAAGACATTTCATGCATTTCATCTTCAAAAGAGCTTTCACCCTTCCCATATTGCATTAGAATGTCGAACAACCACTTTAAGTAGGTTTTAAGATCACCTGGCAAACTAACTAGATTCATATCAGTTATCTTAAAATATATGAGAAACCAAACTAATGCCTTCTTTAAAAAACTGAAACCTAAATGTATATTTTACTGAAATTCTACTAAAATTTTTCTCACATAATATATTGGAGCACAGTGTAAACATCTCCGTTTATAGAGTTAAAAGTAGAAATGAGGCACCACAACAAAACTGTACAAAGCTACTTCATTGTTTGTAACAGTAGCTCAAGAGAAACAACGATTTCCTTAATTCAACAGGCTACCATATTTTTCGGACTATAAGCCGCTACTTATTTCCCACGTTTTGAACCCCGTGGCTTAAACAATGAAGTGGCTTATTTATGAATTTTTCCTGGGTTTTTTCCAGGTTTCACAAACTTCAAGCCAAAAAACTGAGCGACATAACATTAGACCAATGAAATTTCCGAACGGAAACAAAAAAACTCACCTCACCTGTGTTCTGAGCTGCACGGCATCGGGAGAAAAAAAGTTTTTTTTTAAACGCACGATGATGCCAAAAGATAAACGCTCGAGAGAAATAGTTGTGAAAGGAAGAAGGAAGACCGTGAACAATGACTTTCTTGGTCGGCTACTGTTTAGGTACAAGCCGTTGTAACGCGTTGAGTCTGGGTCATGGGAGAGCTCACTAACTCCAGTTTCAACAGAAATCATATAAGCACAGACAGGTTTCCAAAACTCATGCTTTTTTATTTTTCTTGGCAACAGCGTTACGGGTTAGTCAAAGAAACTTAGAAATGAGCATCAGAAAATAATAAGGACATATTCCTCGGTCTTGCACACATGCAGTAATACTGGAAAAATGCGGCGGCAGGCTATTCCCAAAATGCCGCTCTGCTCTTAAAGGAGCCACAACATATTTCACCGTTACACCGTGTAACAGACACTGTCTTTCGTTAAAGCCTGTGTAAAGTTCATTAGTTTCAGTGTAGACATCTGCAGCTTATAGACAGGTGCGTTCAAAATAAAAATCTTTGTCAAATTCAGTGGGTGCGGCTTATATATGGGTGCACTTTATAGTCCGGAAATTACGGTACTTTAACAATGTAATCTTTTCCATAAACATGAAAGACGTTGTACCTTTCCATAAGTTTATATCCAGTGGTGTATAGTATACGAGTAAATGTACTTAGATACATTTATTTTTGCCAACTTTCTGTTTTTTCTGAGTACAAGATAAAAGCAACTTTTACCCTCTGCTCAACAACATTTATGATTCAATATATGTATATTCACTTTACTATATTTTAATTGACAATAACCGTTACCAATTCCTTTTTGCAATCAGTCAACTCTGAATGTTTATTATTATTTGCTTTCATTTTATTTGTCCGTTGAATACTAATGATTCTTCTACTTAGTGACATGATACTGTAATTTCACAGTAATTTACTGTTTACTGTCATTTTTGGAAGATTGCTTTAAGGTTTATTTATTCACGTATTTCTTTTTTTGGCTGACTTGTTTGATATGTGTTTCATTCTGGCATGGTGAAGAGGCTGTTGAGTTGATCTTGTGGTTAATGCAGTGTTGAGGTGTACAATTTAAGTTGTATTTTAAGTAATAAAACCTCACAAAGCAGCTGTTTTCTGCATGAGCCTTGCTGTTGAGGATTAGTGCATCTTTGAGACTACGTTCGATATGAGTCAAGTTCTTAAGTTTGCAAGGCATCTCTACTTTTACTCCAGTATGATTTTCAGCTACGCTTTACACCTTTGGTTATATCATATACCCACACTGCTTTAGATCAGTCAGCATATGGATATAACAAGCAAATATGTTTATAACGCTGACTCAAAAGTGACTTATCACAGTAAGTGAGTTTGTTGCTGACAAAAAGATAAACCAGGCCCTGTTTTTCCTTCACTTTACATCTTTGCATATCAGTAACACTTTTCTGTCTCCTCTGCTGTCTCGTCCAGTTCATTGCCAGGCTGAAACTTGATATAGAAGGTATAGGACATGCTCAAGGAATCAAGTTAGTCTGGGGAACTTTCACACACAATATGGACTACAACGTAGCTTAGCAGAAGTGAACAGTTAGCGGTAGTGCTGTGGTTAGTCGGTCTGGATAAGGGCATCAGCCAAATGGCATATATGTAAATTGAAATGTAAATAAACACCAGACCACCATGTTAAAAAGGATCATAGATCAGAGCTCTGAACTGCCCCTAGACTCGACAAGAGCTTCCCAACTTTAGTGTAATTCCTGATATAACACTGGCTGAAGTGCGAGCTAACGACGACTCGTGATATTAATAAAAACGTCTCTGAAGAACGATGTGGAGTTGTGACGCTGTAACGAGCTGTCGGGACTACGAGAGGAAGGTTTCCATGTCAGCAGCCCAGTGGTTGAAGCACACGTGCGTCTCATTGCTAATTAAAGCAGCTACTTGAGGGATTTTCAACTCGAGCATCAACAATATTAGCGGGCAAAGATTTAAGACGTTTCTGGCTCTGGGTCATGTGACGTTATAATGAAAAGATGTGTGTTACTTTTAAAATTTTTATTCCAATTGAAAGATTTTTTTAAGTTGCCTTCCATCTGGTAATGTGCGCAAAGTATTGGCACCCTTTACACAGCCTATCAATGAAAAAAAGGAACACCCCATAATTAAAAAAAACTAACCAAACCCATTGGACCCCTCCCCAAATCAGTTTTATTTTCCAGAATTGTAAATTAAATTAGATTTTTCGTTTCCACCGTGCCAATGCTGCCTTTCTACACATCCTCTTCCTGAAAGAACACTCAGTGTGTTTTGCAGTTCCCTGATTAAATACCGAACAAAACGTGGTATTGTGATTGTGTAACATGGCGTTGGAGCGCTGCTGTTGTTGGATGGAGATTTTTGGGGGGGCTTTAGAGTTTCTCTCTCGGTCCAGGTTTCCCCCGCTCCCTCCTCCTTCTCCCTCTCCTCCTGCTTCGCTCTGCCTGTTTCTCCCTCGTCATCGTTCCAGCTGCTATTTTTAATCGTGGAATCTGGTCTAAAGTGTTGTCTTGTGTTTGCGTTGTGCCTTTTATAGCTGCGGTGCAGCGGTGGGTTTTCTGCCCCTTCGTGCCCCTGGAGCTGCTCTTTCTGCATTAAAATGAAAGTTGCAAATGTATTTATAAATATATGAGGTATAAAGGGGGTGCAATACGGCAACGTTCACATCACATTACCAGACTTTAGAGGCGATATGAAGGAAAACTGGGATGTCCATGATTTGAAAAAGACTAGCTTGGGAACTAGAGAACCAGCTCGGGGATGAAATATCCATATGGACAATTTTCCTGAGATAAACTCTTTTTAGATCAGCTAATATGGTTTAATTTGACCGTGATCCTCAGTGTATGTACATTTTACAAATATAAATAAAGATTTTTGTTTTCATATTTACCGAAAACATATTTTTAGATAAATATAAATATAATACAACTTTATATTTGTTATCAAGGTCAAGGTCCTTCAGATGATTATTTTTTGTCATCTTGCCTTTTAATGCTGTTCGGCTGCCCCACTTATAGTGGTGGTGCTTAATCCTCGCTACATCTTTGCCTGAAGAGTGTGAGCTTTAGTGCTCACTCTGGAACTGGAGCTTTTCGAGTGAACAGTGCAAGTTTACACATGGACAAAGCATTAACTTTGATGTGTGTGTGTGTGTGTGTGTGTGTGTGTGTGTATATATATATATATATATATATATATATATATATATATATATATATATATATATATATATATATATAAAATAAAAAAATAAAAAACAGTGCACCTCATCACTCTGTACATTTATGGCATTCGGGAGACGCCCTTATCCCACGCGACTTACAACTGAGCCGTTGAGATTAAGGGTCTTGCTCAAGGGCCCAGCAGTGGCAGCTTGGTCATGCTGGGATTTGAACTGAGACCTTCAAATCCATAGTCTCAACCACTGAGCTACCACCTCTGTACATCATTCCTCCCTCGAGCCGAGTCTGCTGTCATCTGTCTTCTGTTTAAAGGTCAACTCATTGTCATAAAATAAAATATTAATATCAGTTCTAATCTCATAGACAAACACACACACAGTATTGGAGTGGATTAAATACTTTTAAGCACTTCTGAAGCTGACTGCATGAACTCAGGTCTGTTGTGTCTGTTGTGGTTTACATACCAGACGAGATCACAGTGGAAACACTTACCGGAGACAACAGTCCCACACACACACACACACACACACACACACACACACACACACACACACATATCTCGCTCACACATCTATTATGGCCCTCATTTCACTGTTTGAACTCGCTGTACTAATAATATTTTACCCATCCGGAAACACACACACACACTCGTGCAGACACACACGCACACACACAGAGGAACTCACTGATTCCGCTCCTGACTCCAGAGAGTGTCCTGGAGTTTTGTGTTTCCATCATTTCCTGTTTCTCTTTTTTGCTTAAATGTGTACTCACACACACACACACACACACACACACACACACACACACACACACACACACACATATCTCGCTCACACATCTATTATGGCCCTCATTTCACTGTTTGAACTCGCTGTACTAATAATATTTTACCCATCCGGAAACACACACACACACACTCGTGCAGACACACACGCACACACAGAGGAACTCACTGATTCGCTCCTGACTCCAGAGAGTGTCCTGGAGTTTTGTGTTTCCATCATTTCCTGTTTCTCTTTTTTGCTTAAATGTGTACTCACACACACACACTCGTGCAGACACACACACACACACACACACACACACACACACACACACACAAACACACACACAAAGTCTTGGCCTTCCATTGCCATGAATCATTAATATATCTAATTAATGTTACGCTTTAACAAACCCTAACTTTAGAAACTAAAATGCAACTTTTGGTGCTTTTCTTTTTCTTTTCTTTTTTTTATTTTAAGTAAAAGTTGCAGTAAAAAAATTCCAGATATTCCTATCCTTGTGGGGTGTTCTCTCCCCCCCATATCATACTCCTCTTACACATTTACACTATGCTTAATAGACATAGGGTCACTGAGACAGTGAGTCCTTCTGAAGGCAGGAGAAAACTGTACCTGACGTCACATCAGCATTTTAACATCCATAACATTATCATGCGGTTCTGAAACAGAAGATAAATAAGGACGTTATCTTGTCTCTGTCTCTTCCAGGACGCCATGAACGCCGTGGTTCTAGACCTGAGCTTTCCCGCCTTGCGCAAAAACAAGAACATTGAAACCTTCCTGAATAGATGTGAGTATTGATGTGAGTTATGAATTTGAGCCACATCTGGTCACTGTGTTTTTCACTTGTCTTGTTCAGTTGTCTCATTGTCTGTGTGTCCAAGTCCAAAACACAAGATAGCTATCTAACAGGTTGCTTAATCGATGAAAGAATAATCGGTACTTAATCTGCAAAATCTTAATATGAATTTTTAATTTTAATGGAACAAAGTCGGAATTTTTTTGCCCCCAAAATGTATTCATTGTTTTATATTTATAAAAATGTTAAAATAATAAAAATTTTTGTGAAATATTCAATGCTGTTGAATGTAAAAAAATAATATTGTTGAAAAAACTTTGTTAAATTGTTCTTCTGAAAGTACCATTCTTCTGAATAAACACCTGAGAATGGAAAACGAGTGTAAACACCAACGCAAACGTTGCTGTAGCCCCTGCTCTTCTGTTTTTTTTCACGCAGGCTGGCGGTCCTATGAAAGCTTTAAGGGGAACATCAGTGAGGTTAATAATCTAAAATCAAAAGAAACCCGATATTAAATGTCGTTTAAAAAGCCGTAGAGACGTCCGTCTGTGGCTCTGTTTACTTTTGGTAAATTCTCCATCCGTCCTGCATCCCACTTTCCCCCTGTTACCATGGCGACTGGAGTGTTATCTAGCGCAGAGTGAGAATGACTCAACGCTCCGACAGTGAATCAACCCGGGTGTATATTTATTTCTGAAATTAATTATTTATTTAGAGCTGTCGCATGGAGAGTCTTACTTGCGCTTGTATTAGTGAGGTCCGTCCCCCACTCACAAATCCATTGTCTGTTTGAAAGAAAATACATTTTACAGAATTATCAACTAATAAACTCACAAATAGCCCTCACTTTTTTGAGAGGTTCAATTGAAAAGAATGCTGTCGCTAGGCAACCGGGAACCACAATGTATGAAAGACTTTCTACAGATCTAAATGGTAACGGAGGTCCCGGTTAGCTAGCTGGTGCCTAACTAGCATGTTCTACGTCGTTTATGCGGGCAGGGAAATGTCACAGTGAAAATAGAAACATCAGGATTTACTTAGGCGTGTTATAGTTAGAAACAACGCCGTATTACTGAAATTACACTTTGCATTAAAGGTAACCGGTGAAATATGTGTTTGTAGATGAGGCAGTTATGGGTGATATCAGAGAACTGCAGATGAAGCCGGAGGATTTCGACAAGGTGAAGGTGATCGGCAGGGGAGCGTTCGGGGAAGTTCAACTGGTAAGAGGAAAATGGGTGGAGCTCAGGTGTGGGTGTGTTATTGCATCAATGGGTATGTAATTGCATCATTAACAAACAACCCAATAACAGAGCAGTATTCAAATGAAGACCATTTCACACGGTTTAATGGGGAGGGCACATATCTAATTTGCATATATATTTTGTTGCCTTTAGATTCAAGACGTGATGAGTGTTATTGTGTAATTGATATAAGAGCCAGTGAGGATCCATTATGCAAATGAAACCTGCAGGAATTTACTGTCGAGGGGAGGAGTCATGTGCTTTTAATTTGTATATGCACATTCTGTATTTATTGATTAACATTTATTTGAATGACTTTTTTTCCCTCTTCCCTGAAAAAGGTGAGACACAAGGCATCTCAGAAAGTTTATGCTTTGAAGTTGCTGAGCAAATTTGAGATGATCAAGCGCTCGGATTCTGCTTTTTTCTGGGAGGAGCGAGACATCATGGCGTTCGCACACAGTCCATGGGTCGTACAGGTCCGACACACACACACACACACACACACACACACACACACACACACACATATGGTGAGCTGTACACTTATATAATAAGGAACAACACATGGACCACTATTTAACTTCCTTTCCTTTCTCCCTCTCCTCTCTCTTTCTCGCTCTCTCTCTCTCTCTCTCTTTCCAGCTGTGCTGTGCGTTTCAGGACGACAGGTTCCTCTACATGGTGATGGAATACATGCCGGGCGGAGACCTGGTCAACCTCACTAGTACATACGACGTTCCCGAGAAATGGGCTAAGTTCTACACGGCCGAGGTAGTCATGGCTCTGGACGCCATCCACTCCATGGGTTTCATTCACCGAGACGTGAAGCCCGACAACATGCTGCTGGACCACAACGGCCATCTCAAACTTGCCGACTTCGGCACCTGCATGAAGATGGACTCGGTAAGGGGCTGTGTCCCAAATCGGTTTAAAGGGTTTATGACGAGCCGGTGATGCATGTTCCTGCTGGTGTAGCTACACACGGGCTGTGTTCCAAATCATCAAAAGTCATCTCTGCAAAGGGAAAGAGGTGCATTTTCAGTGCACAGCTCTTACTTCTGTGAATATAAAACAGATTGCAAAAAAAAAAATCTCCCAGAGACCAACATTCTGGAATCTTGTCGTCACCAAGTTTGGCATGGAGATTTATTCTCCAAAGAGCACATTTGGAACCGGACCTATTTCAGATAGACTTATATTTGAGTGATAAATCTGCTCCGGGAATGTGTTTCAGTTTGCAGAGATCTTTTGGAGTAAATGTTAAGATTTTGAAAAAAACGGATTTTGACTGTGATTCACTCACACATTGTCTTGATGGCGTTTATCAAACCTCATCTGGACCGGGTGGTTTAGACGACTTCTGCGCTGTTTTTTTTTTTTAAAGCCTTGTATTGGCTGTGTTTCATTTAACCGGGGCCTGGTCCGAATTTTGTTTCAATAGGGTGCATGTTTCACTTCTTTTGATGCTGAAATGCTAAATAGTCTACACTTCTTGTTTTCTACACGTTTAAAAAAAGTGCTGAGAGAGTCAGGTGTGAGGCAAAAGGTCAGAGAGTTGAAGTCACCTCTAAATGACCTGACTGAAGTGTGTGTAGTGACTGGTGAGAATGAGTAGAGGTTGTTGTTTTTGTTTTTTGTTTTTTTCCTGTCTGCTGTCGCCACCTAGTGCAAAGACTCGGAATTACACTCATAGAAACACCTGCAGCTCTGAAATATCATTTAGTTTAGGATTGAATTCTTTAAATGATCCCCTCATCAATGTTTCCTCTTTCCGTTTTCCTTTTTATTCCTCCACTTCAGAGTTCAGAAGCACAACTTACCCAAAATACAATGCACTCTGATTCAGTTTATATACGAGGGCATTTAAGTCAAACGGCGACTTTTAATGTACAGGTATAAAAATGGATGCTGGCATGACGATGCTACACGCAGTCGTAAGTGACATATCGTAGGCCAGTCCAGAGACTGTTAATCAAGAATTGCCCGGTCAACAGTGTTAGTGCATGGAACAGCATGTGGTGAAGAAGTTTCTTGTTAAACAAAGGCGTAAAACCCACTGATATCCACAGAAGTGGTGGTTCCCTAAACACAGAGTGATGCAGGCTCTCATGGAAAAGCCAACGTTCAAATTAGATTCTCTCTCTCACACAC
Source organism: Silurus meridionalis (assembly GCF_014805685.1). NCBI lineage: Eukaryota > Metazoa > Chordata > Actinopteri > Siluriformes > Siluridae > Silurus > Silurus meridionalis. The sequence continues at coordinate 27,796,911 of NC_060885.1, read as the reverse complement.
ACACACACACACACACACACACACACACACACACACACACACACTGCAATACCTTTATCAAATTTTTCACACTATCATGTCCTCAGTACCGCCGTTTCTGTTAATTAGCATAACACTCTACACTTCTCTAATGATCTCTGCTAGTTCTTGCTAACTGCTGCATTCTGTGCCCTGCTAGCATAAATTATCGGTAACATTTTTCTCCCCCCAAAAAGGTTTTCTGTTCATCTGTGTTAAAAATTCTCCCAAGCAAGTGTTTGACTCAGTTCCTATCTGACTAGCGTGGTCTTCCTGCTGTTCCTACTAGCGTGTTCTGGCCGAGGTGTCAAAAATTCAGCGTGCGAACCGCATACAGGTTAAAAAAATGTGTGTTGTGATTGATTTACAGACGGGCATGGTGCACTGTGACACGGCGGTCGGCACGCCCGACTACATCTCACCCGAGGTGCTAAAATCACAGGGTGGAGACGGGTACTATGGGCGCGAGTGTGACTGGTGGTCTGTCGGAGTGTTTATTTTTGAGATGCTTGTTGGTAAGTTTTTGGGAAGGGGGGGTTAAAAACAAATGGGGCCCGTACATTTTGTCCTGTTACTTTCTTTTTCTGTAATTTTATAAATTCTATGAGTGTGTGTGTTTGTGTGACAGGTGACACCCCGTTTTACGCCGATTCCCTGGTAGGGACCTACAGTAAAATCATGGATCATAAGAACTCGCTGAACTTCCCAGACGATGTTGAGATCTCAAAGGAAGCCAAAAATATCATCTGTGCATTTCTGACCGACAGGTGAGCGGCATCATGGGATTGCTTGTATTGCTGTATTCCCCTATTACTCCAGCAATTAAATAATTATTTTTATTTGTTATAGAATGGCACATCATGATTTCTGATGTGTTTTGCCGATTAATCGCCACTGATAGTTGATTGCTGGAATTATCGGCTATTGGCAAAAATCCATACTGATTTTCCAACTGAGAAGGTCCGCTGTCATTATGAGAGCGGCCTCTAGAGGCGAACCACTGATGCCACGTGCTGTTTCCCGTAATACACGAGACTGCTCGCTGCATGGAGAGCGCAAATTATATTTATTAATTATACTTTGTTTATTATACATTATTATTAATTATGAATAAATTTGTTATTAATATATCCATATTTTTTCTTTTAGCACATCTACATAATTCAGTATTGTTTTATTTTTTATTTTTTATCCAGTTTCTATTTAAAAATACTATCGGTTGATTAATCCTGTTATGTATTTGTGTGTTTTATTTTAGGGAGGTACGTTTAGGGCGGAACGGAGTGGAAGAGATTAAGAGACACCCGTTCTTCAAAAATGACCAGTGGACCTTCGAGACCATCAGAGACAGTGAGTCGCTCGTTACATCGACGTGTTCGCTGTGCATCCAATGCATATAATCCGTGTTTCTGTGTTTCACTGAGCGCTCGTGTTGTCCTCTTTGGTGCAGCCGTGGCCCCCGTCGTCCCCGAGCTGAGCAGTGATATCGATACGAGTAATTTCGACGACATTGAGGATGACAAGGGCGACGTGGAGACGTTCCCGACACCTAAAGCCTTCGTAGGGAACCAACTCCCTTTTGTTGGATTCACGTACTTCAAAGAAAACAAGTATGAGTTTATTGTTGCGTGCTCTCTCTCTCTCTCTCTCTCTCTCTCACTCACGATCTCACTCCATCTGTAATAATCACAAATGGCTTTTGTAATACATAACGTGTTTGGTTCTTCTGAGTGTGTGTTCAATTAATTCCTGTATTTGTTTTCCTCAACAGGTTGTTAAATACTTTTAATGGTTTATCAGAACGTCCTGCTTCTGTTCAAGGAGAGGTAAAACATGCACACACACACACACACATGTCCACACTATACGCACTATACTACACTGTCCAATGAGTGCAATATGAATATTCCTGTTAGTTGTTGTGACCGAGGTATTAACTGTGTGTGTGTGTGTGTGTGTGTGTTGCAGGACAGTGTTTTGGTGAGTAGATTATTAATAAAATATTACTTTGTTGTGTGATAGTGTGTGTTCCTCATGGTGTCGTATGTGTGTGTGTGTGTGTGTTTTCAGCTCCAAAAGAAGCTACACTCATTAGAGGAGCAGCTTAATATCGAGATGCAGGCCAAAGACGAGCTCGAGCACAAGTACAGGACAAGCAGTGCACGATTCGAGAAAATCACCAAAGAGCTAGAGGAGGAGGTGTGTGTGTGTGTGTGTGTGTGTGTGTGTGTGTGTGTAAAGATTTGGATTTTATAACTGAAATGCTATAACCGTGTGCATATTTATGTGTTTGTGTGTGTGTGTGTGTGTGTGTGTGTGTGTGTGTGTGTGTGTGTGTAGATAAGCAGTAGGAAAACTCTGGAGTCGTCTCTCAGACAACTGGAAAGAGAAAAGGCTCTGCTTCAGCACAAAAGTGTCGAGAACCACAGAAAGGCAGAGAACGAGGCAGATCGCAAACGCTGCCTCGAAAACGAAGGTACACACAGGCATGCAAACACACACACACACAATGTACGTTGTGTACGATGTTGGACTTGTGTGTTTTTGTAGTGAACAGTCTGAGGGATCAGCTGGACGAGATGAAGAAGAGGAACCAGAACTCTCACATTTCCAACGAGAAGAACATCCACCTGCAGAGACAGGTACACACACACACACACACACACACACACACACACACACACACACACTGCAACCCTTTTATCTACCTTCTAACTTATAGAAGTTGGAAAATCGAACTTTTTTTTTTAACATGAAAACTTTAATAAACAGTTTGTTATAACATCAATAAAGGTTAATAAGTTTCTAAAAACATTTTACAATTAAAATAATGAAAAATGAGATTTGTCTCCTCAGCTAGACGAGGCAAACACGCTTCTGCGGGCAGAGTCGGACGCGGCGGCTCGTCTGCGCAAGTCGCAGGTGGAGGGCAGTAAACAGTTGCAGCAGCTGGAGACGCATATGCGAGAGCTGCAGGATAAATGCTGCCTGCTGGAGAGCAGCAAACTCACGCTGGAGAAAGACTACATCAGCCTGCAGGCGGCGCTGGACACCGAGAAACGAGAACACACACATCGCTCCGAGACCATCTGTGACCTGCAGGGTAAGTTTCACATCATGTACATCATTCCAAGGAGCGTAACGGTACACGTATTCATACCGAACCGTTTCGGTACAGTGCACATGTGAATCGAATTAAACTCTTTTTACATTCGGAACGTATGAGTTTTCTCTCGAAAATATTAAAATGGCAAGTTTTAGTCTCTGCCTCGAATCACTGTGGCTACTCGATCTGTACCAGAAAAACATTTTGTGCTGCACAAACTCTTGTTTTTGTTCTGTGCATGCACAAAATCGCTGGTACTTCTTGTCACGCCAACGTTTTTACAACAGTGTAACGATATGGATTTTTTTGCATTTTATGTTCAGCTTCAAGAATTTCTCTTAAAAGGAGAAATTCCTGACAATTCCACATATCGAGGGAGTAAATGAATAAAGGATGGAAGGAATAAATGAATTCATTTATAAATAAACAATTGAATAAGTAAAATCTTGTGATTCTTTAATGTAGCCATTTGTTAAAGTATTTATTTAGGAAGTTAAATATTACATGTAAAACACACTCTTACATACACATCTGTATTACCCAAATGGGTATTCATTTACTTTGATTTCTCTTTTTTTCAATTGTGTGTACCGTTGCACCTCTGATCATTTCTTTTTAACTCCTTTAAATAGATCAGTCCAATGTTAATTCAATTTAAGACAGCGATATTTTCATACAAGCAGTGAATTAGTTTCTTAGGAAAAAATATTAGGCAATAAATGAAATGTAATTCATTTAAATTATTTTTTTTCTTTTTTCTCCAGCACGTCTCTCGGGTCTGGAGGACGAGGTGAAGCAGGTGAGACTGGTTCTGTCCAAAGCTGAGACTGAGAAGAGACAGCTGCAGGACAAACTCACTGATTTGGAGAAGGTGAGACACACACACACACACACCAAATCTTTTCTAATAAACAAGCAGAAAGTGCATGCACTATCCTCTCTCTGCATTATACTAGACTCTAATCAAGCCCCGCCCCATGCTGTGTGTATATCCAATAGGAAAAGAGCAATATGGAGATTGACATGACGTACAAGCTGAAGGTTCTGCAGCAGAGTCTGGAGCAGGAAGAGTCGGCGCACAAGGCCACGAAGGCCCGACTTGCCGACAAGAGCAAGATCAGCGAATCCATTGAGGGAGCGAAGTCCGAGGCAGTAAAGGGTGCGAGGGGTTTGCTTTTTTAATAAGATTGGGTCGCCTGTATATTAGACAAAGTGGTATATAATAATTTAAAGGCTATTGCATTATAAAAGGTTGGTGTGATTGTGCGATAAGTACTTTGTATTATCTGTGTGTGTGTTTTGTGTGTATGTAGATCTGGAGCAGAAGCTGCAAGCAGAACATTCCTCCAAACTGCAGGTGGAAAACCAGCTGCTTGAGTTGGAGAAACACAACTCCATGTTGGACTGCGATTATAAACAGGCACTGCACAAACTCGATGAGCTGCACAGACACAAGGACCGGCTCACTGAGGAGGTGTGTGTGTATGTGTGGAATTTTCTGCAGTGTATATTTTCAAAATATCTACATGTGCCTATGTATATGTGATTAGCCAGCAGTTTGGAATGATTTATACACTTGAGCAGCAGTGATGGAGTTTGTGTATCCCAGGTGAAGAACTTGTCTCTGAAGATCGAGCAGGAGGTCCAAAAGCGAAATCTGACCCAGAATGACCTGAAGGTACAGAACCAGCAGCTCAGCACCATAAAGACATCAGAGAAGCAGCTCAAACAGGAAATCAATCACCTGCTGGAAATCAAGCGGAGCCTGGAGAAGCAAATCATGGAGCTTCGCAAGTATAGCATCCCACAATGCACCATTCTCGTGCACTAATGAACTCGTGACTAATTACCAGAGTTAGCTCAAAATATTATGTATTGCTACTTTTCACCGTCTGTGGGATTATACTGAATGTGTGTGCGTGTGTGTGTGTCAGGGAGCGTCAGGATTCTGATGGACAGATGAAGGAGCTTCAGGATCAGCTGGAGGCAGAACAGTATTTCTCAGTAAGACTGTTTAGCTACATACACATGCAAGCATCACTAAGAGTAAGGGATAAAAAAAACAGGATGTTATGACTAAGTAAAGGCAGTGAGACACAAGAACAGGAAGCGGTGGCCAAATTATTTACACAATGAAAAAAGATTGAATGGTTTGTAAATTGTGGAAAGCCATTAGGGGGATAGGAAGAAACAAACAAGGAAAGTGGAAATTAAAAGGGCCAAATGAGCCGTGGAGACATATTGGTTAGAGAACAGGAAGCTGTGCCCAAATAAGGAAAGTGAGAAAAGGGTCCGATAGTGTGTATTTTGGGGCGACATGAAGCTACAGAAAAGTGGAAAACGGAAAGTGGAAAACACTATAAAACGTTTTTAGAACCAAACAGGGTTTTACCAGTGATTTAATTTTGTGTGTGTGTTTGTGTGTGTAGACTCTGTACAAGACTCAAGTGCGGGAGTTAAAGGAGGAGTGTGAAGAGAGGAATAAGCTTTATAAAGACATGCAGCAGAATCTGCAGGAGCTGCAGGAGGAGAGGTGAGCACTGTGTGTGTGTGTGTGTGTGTGTGTGTGTGTGTGTGTGTGTGTGTGTGTGTGCAGCATGATCTGGAGATGAAGACACTCACTAAAAAGCTGTTATTTATTTGTTGTGTGTGTGTGCGCGGATCAGGGACTCTCTTGCCGCTCAGTTGGAGATCACCCTGACGAAGGCCGACTCTGAGCAGCTGGCTCGCTCTATTGCTGAGGAACAGTATTCTGATCTGGAGAAGGAGAAGATCATGAAGGAGCTCGAGATTAAGGAGATGATGGCCAGACACAGACAGGAACTTGCTGAAAAGGACACCACCATCAGCTCGGTCAGTCAGGGAAGAAGCTCACAGGGGACCGGAGGGTGGGAAACAAAAAGGGTCAAATATTAAGGACATTCATTGCTAAATTCTGATGCAAGCTTATAGATACAAATTGATTATAGATGTTTGTTTATTACAATTTTTTTTGTGTTGGGTTAGTTGGAGGAAGCTAACCGCATGCTAACGAGTGACGTAGCAAACCTGGCTAATGAGAAAGAAGAGCTGAACAACAAGTTTAAGGAGGCAATGGATGGTGTGTATAGATTATTTTTCATTATATGTTGTAATAGTCTGTTGAATACTTGGTAAGAAAACCAAAAATCTTTGGGTTTTTCAGAAATGCAGAATCTAAAGAATGATGAACAGTCCATCACACAGATGAAGCTCGCCTATGAGAAGCAGCTGCAGTCAGAGAGGACCCTCAAGACTCAGGTAAAGCGCAGCAATTGGAAAACGCAGAATTAATGGAACGCTAAACATTTATACCGACAAGTTAACTTGTTCCAAACCAGTGGTAATTGTAACCGTGGTGATAACGAAGCTTATAACTTGTATGCATGTTTTTCAGGCTGTGAACAAGCTGGCTGAAATCATGAACAGGAAAGAGGTGCGTGGTAATGGAAGTCGCCGTGGAAACGACACGGATGTGAAGAGGAAGGAGAAAGAAAACAGGAAATTGCAGCTGGAGCTACGATCGGAACGAGAGAAACTGAACAGCACCATCATCAAATATCAACGAGAAATCAACGAAATGCAGGCAGTACGTCTACTTCACGCTAACCACTGCCGCAGTATAGTTTCATAATGACGTTACCCTCATAGCAGAATTAGCAGTGCTAGCTGCCTTGTGCTAACTTTTAAGCATTGCTAATGTAACCTAATGTGCTCTACCCTAATACAAAACAAACTCTCATGCTAGCCATTACAGACTGACAAAATAACTTACCATGCTCCTATAATACAACCTCCTACGAAATATTAAATGCTAACCAACACTAGTCACCACATACTGATATTACTAGGGTTTTTTAAATATCTTTTTTCCAAAGTTTGTTTAATTACTTCAACAATGTATGGGTAATTTGAATAAAGGAGGCTGGCTTGCTTTGTTTTCTGTTTAGCAACAGTAAACATTACTACCCTTTCAGCTAATGTCATGTTTTTACTCTTATGGTGTAATTGGGCAACATTAACATCTTTTTGTTGTTTTTTCCCCTTACAGCAACTAGCGGATGAATCAGTGATGCGTGTCGAGCTGCAGATGGGTCTGGACAGCAAAGACAGTGACATCGAGCAACTCCGAAGCCTCCTCAATTCCATCAACGTGCACTCGCTCGACTCGGCCAGCATGAGCAGCGGTCCAGAGTTCGAAACCGATGAATCGCTGCCAGGTTCATCATTTAATCGATTCTTTGTGTCCACGTTATTCCTGACAATCTGCAGTGTGCCATTTAAATCGCTGATCATTTATCCATCCTTCATAAAAACTACAGCTACCTTACAAGTACAAGTCACACTCTTAATTATTAATATACAAATATAAACAATTATATTGATAACAGTATAGCGCTTATCCTAGTAATAATACAGGATTTTAATACAAATACTTAATATAATATAATACTGTAATAATAACAAAAAGTAACCAAATAAATGCTAATTAATTAAATATTAAATTAATTGCACAAGGATAGCTAATTTAATAGTAGTATTATAATAATGTTGATATAATCATGTTAAGATATAATTATTTGCTATCGACTATTCAACTGCAGTTAATATAGCTAATAAGTACAAAATATTGTAACAAAATCATATATTGCATTCTTAATGTTTTAACAATATATCTATAGTTTTGACTTTTATTTATTTATTTATTTATTTGTACACATATTCAGTGTTATAGTATTGTGGTGCATATTGTAAAATAAAACGCATGTTATTCTTTATAATATTAATATTACAGTTGATTATAAAGAAAACAGTTGATTATAAATATTCCATCTGCTGTAAAGGTAGTTATTAGTGTTATTAATTCTTATTAAGAATTAATATATTATAATATTATAAACATTAAATACATTTTAAATCTATTTACTGTACACAGTAACATTATGATTTTGCAATTTTTATTAATATATGATCTATACTAGAATGTTAGTTAATCTATAAATTGGATTTATAATATATTAAGATATATCTTTATCTACCATACAACTATACAGCTCATGTGATTCTTTACAATGGTATTAGTCCTACTAAAACTACTAATTGCAAATATTCTAACAATTGTACAAGATGTTACTTAGTAATATTAATACTAATAAGAATTTGTTGTATAAGTATAGTACATGGCATTTTTTTAGTAACAGAATTTAATATTAATACAGTTGATCATATGCAGTGCATCTGGAAAGTTTTCCCAGCGCTTCACTTTTCCCACATTTTATGTTACAGCCTTATTCCAAAATGGATTGAATTTATTATTTTCCTCAAAATTCTACAAACAATGCTCTATACATTACAAGGTGAAAAAAGTGTTTGAAATCTTTAAAAAAAAAAAAAAATCACATGTACATAAGTATTCACTGACTTTGCGCAGTACATTGTTGAAGCACTATTGGCACCAGCCTCAAGTCTTTTTGAGTATGATGCTACAAGATTGTCACATCTATTTTTGGGCAGTTTCTCCCATTCTTCTTTGAAAAACCTCTCAAGCTGGAACAGGTTTTGATCAAGGATGTCTCTGTACATTGCTGCATTCATCTTTGCCTCGATCCTGACTAGTCTCCCAGTTCCTGCCGCTGAAAAGCATTCCCACAGCAGGATGCTGCCACCACCATGCTTCACTGTAGGGATGGTATTTGGCCAGATGATAAGCGGTGCCTGGTTTCCTCCAGATATGATGCTTGGCATTCAGGCCAAAGAGTTCAGTCTTTGTTTGTCATGGTCTGAGAGTCCTTCAGGTGCCTTTTGTCAAACTCCAGGTGGGCCGTCATGTGCCTTTTACTAAGGAATGGCTTCCGTCTGGCCATGAACCCAGCCATTAGGGAGGCACAAGCCAGTGCACTCTTAGTGCCGGTCCCAAGCCCAGATAAATGGGGAGGGTTGCGTTAGGAAGGGCATCCAGCATAAAACATGTGCCAAATCAAATATGTGGATCACGAATAAGAATTTCATTCCGGATCGGTCGAGGCCTGGGTTACCAAAGACCACTACAGGTATTGTTAGCCAACAGGGTACCAGTGGAAATTGGGCAACGGTTGGCCGAAGAAGGAGAGAAGGAAGACGTCTACAGAGACGGCAGGAAAAGAAGTGTAGGAGAGTGGAGGTTAGAATTGGTACTTTAAATTTTGGTACTATGACTGGTAAAGGGAGAGAGATAGCTGATATGATGGAGAGGAGAAAGGTAGATATGTTGAGTGTTCAGGAGACCAAGTGGAAAGGGAGTAAGGCAGGAACATTGGAGGTGGGTTTAAACTTTTCTTTCATGGTGTGGATGGAAAGAGAAATGGTGTAGGGGTGATCCTGAAGGAAGAGTACAGTAAGAGTGTAGTGGACGTGAAGAGAGTTTCTAATAGGGTGATGAATGTGAAGCTGGAAGTTAAAGGGGTGATGATAAATGTCATCAGTGCCTATGCTCCACAAGTGAGCTGTGAGATAGAGAAGAAGGAAAAATTCTGGAGTGAGTTAGATGAAGTGGTAGATGGTGTAACTAGAAATAAACAATTGGTGATTGGGGCAGACTTTAATGGGCATGTAGGTGAAGGGAGCAGAGGTGATGAGGGTGTGATGGGAAGAAGAAGGCTTGCGTCTGCCCACTCTACCGTACAGGCCTGATTGGTGGAGTGCTGCAGAGATGGTTGTTCCTCTGGAAGGTTCTCCTCTCCCCACAGAGAAATGCTGGAGCTCTTTCAGTGTGACCATCGTGTTCTTGGTCACCCCCCTGACTTAAGCCCTTCTCCACCGATCGCACAGTTTGGCCGTGCGGCTCCACTCTAGGAAGAGTCCTGGTGGTTCCAAACTTCTTTTACGGATGATGGAGGCCGCTGTGCTCAGTGGGACCTTCAATGCTGCAGACATTTTTTTTTGGTACACTTCCAGATCTGTGCCTCGATACAAACCTGTCTCGGAGGTCTACAGACAATTCCTTGGACTGCACAGCTTGGTTTACACTCCGACATGCACTATTAACTGTGGGACCTCGTATAGACAGGTGTGTGCCTTTCCAAAGCATGTCCAATTAACTGAATATACCACAGGTGGACTCCAGTCAAGTTATAGAAACAAGGATGCCATGGATGATCAGTGGAAACACCTGATGCACCTGAGCTCAATTTTAAGTGTCATGGCAAAGGCTTGTGAATACTTATGTACATGTGATTTAATGTAATTTTTTTTTGTACATTTGCAAATATTTCAAACACACTTCTTTCATGTTGTCATTATGGGGTATTGTTTGTAGAATCTCGAGGAAAAGAATGAATTAAATCCATTTCGGTATATGGCTGTAACATAGCAAAATGTGGGAAAGTGATGTGCTGTGAATACTTTCCGGATGCACTGTAAGTATTACAATATATAAATGTCTGCTGTACAAGTATATTTACCAATAATAGCAAAATCACAAACGTCTACTTTCCCAGTTCCTTTGACATCACTTCTGATGTAACCCTTCTGCAATATAATGTTGTGATGCAGATTTTCTCATATGAATGTTGTCCTCCATGTACACAGAGACAAGGTTAGAGGGCTGGCTGTCTCTCCCCGTGAGGAACAACACCAAGCGTTTCGGCTGGGAGAGAAAAGTGAGCAGTGTTCCCGGCACACGCTTTTAGATACGTTCTCTACGTACCGCTGTTTATTTTGTCTCGAGCCGACACTGTTGTGTTTGTGTGTGCCGCAGTATGTGGTGGTGAGCAGCAAGAAGATCCTCTTCTACAACAGTGAACAGGATAAAGAGCAGTCAAATCCCTACATGGTGCTGGATATAGAGTGAGCGTCTTCTCTTACACTTATTTCAGACGCTCATATAAACTAATATATCGTATTGTTTAAGTGTGTATGATGAATACTTTTAAATACTGTTAATAATTCTTATAATTACGCATACAATTCTACTGTAGATTAAAGTTATATATAATACTATGTAATACTGTGTAGAACAGCTCATGTGATTCATTGGTAACAGAACTAATTCTAATCTACTGCAATTATAGATTTTGTATTAGTATTATTAATAATTAAATGTATTTATTAATGATAATAAGTAGTAGTTAACAGTGAAGTGGAGAAAGGTATCAAAAGCTTTCAGTAAAAGCTATAATACTGATAGTTAATTTTTGAGGGTGTAAGAAATTGATAGAAATCTACTGTAAAAATATAAATCTTGTAATCTTTCATTCAAGTGTTAATTAATTATAAATACTATAGCAAATGCACAGATAAATATACATAATAATGTTACTTAGTACTTTTTATAAGTGACTGTTAGTGTGTTAGTATATCTTTTACCGTCATTTATTATAGTATTATTTATAGTATTAACTATTATAATATTTAATATTATTATATGTATAATAATCTTATACTATATGACAGTATAATATTTATTATACTATTAAGTCTAATAATACAGTTCATTCTATATATTAAAGTGAATGTACAGATCATAGTAAGTAAAACTAGTGTATAAATATAACATACAGTTACTCAGTATATAAATTCTAATAATCTACTTAGACTGATGAAGCTCATTGAATTTATTAATATAAATGACATGTTTACTGCACAATACCTTCTGGGGTTTTGCCTGGGCACGTACATTCTCTCTCACTCTTATTTCTCCTTCTTTCCTCAGTAAACTCTTCCACGTTCGTTCAGTCACCCAGACGGATGTATACCGGGCAGATGCTAAAGAAATTCCTCGAATATTCCAGGTGCGATAACAGATTTACAGCCTGAACTCTCCTGACCATCGTTGCTCTGTAGCGCTTTTAAAACAGTCATTGTGAGCTTTGTGTAGATTTAAGACACTAAATGCCTTGTCAATGCTCATTCTGGGCCTTACCCTATTTCCTAAAGCTTGTCTCGCACACTGATTCTCTGCACAGATCCTTTACGCAAACGAGGGTGAGAGTAAGAAAGAGCAGGAAGTGGAACCGCTGCCTATTGGAGAGAAATCCAGCTACATCTGCCACAAAGGGCACGAGTTCATCCCAACGCTCTACCATTTTCCCACTAACTGCGAGGCTTGCACCAAACCGCTGTGGAACATGTTCAAGCCTCCTCCTGCACTCGAGTGTCGCCGTTGCCACATCAAGTGCCACAAAGACCACATGGATAAGAAGGAGGAGGTGATCGCACCGTGTAGAGGTGGGAACATGGCCCTGAGGCCAGTGTATACAGTTTGTGTACTATTCATCTTTATTTCTGTTATAATAAGGAGCCAGTTAGGAGAGCTTAAAAAAAAAAAAGAAGTTAAACAATGCTGCAAAATCTTGCTACAGTTGCTACAACGTTGTATTTCAGAACATGCAATTAACTCATCTTTCCTCAAATATCTCAAAGTTACAAACAGTATTTCCATATTTAGTTTCGAGCATCACTTATCAATCACCGATGTGAGGAGACTCATTTTTAACCCCTGTGCATTTTTGTCTCTCCAGTTAACTACGATGTGTCCACGGCGAAGAACCTCCTACTGTTGGCATCATCTCAGGAAGAGCAGCAGAAGTGGGTCAGCAGGCTCGTTAAGAAGATCCCTAAAAAGCCCCCGGGCCCCGATTGGAGCCACCGCTCATCTCCTCGTGTCCCCACCAAAGTTCAGGCCAGCCAGTCGATGAGGAGAGCCAGCCGGCAGTTGCAGGCCGGGAAAACCAGGTAAGCAAACTTTACGCTGTCCAGTGTTGGACCTGGATCCGTGACATTTCCTGTAACATTGAGAAATTATGAAAAGGTGCAGCCACATAAACCTTCCTTACTCTTACATCGACCAGCCATAACGTTAAAACCACTAACAGGTAAAGTGAATAGCATTGCTTACTTAGCAAGGGTGAGCAACTCCCACAAGGGGCAAGCTGTGTTAGCTAGATGGTTTAGCGTATCAGCAAAACTGTAGGTCTTCTAGGTTTTTCCCCATGCAACGCTTATTACTTCCGAAAGTGATTCATAGCAGATCAGCCGCTAGCCCATGACCAAGGGCTTTGTCACATATGGGGCTGTGAAGCTGCAGACCATCAGAGTCTATCACTCTGAGGTCGGACCATGGAGCAATCAAAACAAAAAAGGTGTCCTGATCTGATTAAATGTTTCTTTACATCATGTGGACAACTAGTGTGTGTGTCCAGAGATGCACCAGAATGCACTGGTGGGAATGAGGACCTAAAGATGTACGTGTGATACTCTGAGCAATGTTCTACTGTCATCCATGTAAATGTTACTTTGACACAGACCACCTACATGAACATTTGTTGCAGACCAAGTGCATTGCTTAATCACAGTATTATTTCCTAATGGGCACTGAATCATTGATGAACAAAGGGTTCAAGATGTTAGCTTGGCCCCCAAATTCCCCAGAGGTACTTGACAAAAAAAAAGCAGATACATGGAGACACCACGTCACTTTCCGGCCTTAAAGGATCTGCTGATAAAATGTTGATGCCAGATATCACAGCAGACCTTCAGAGGTCTTGTGGAGTTTATACCTTGATAGCTCAGAGCTGGTTTGGCAGCACAAGGAAGAACTATTAAATAAAAAAAATATATATATAAGAAAATATTAGGCAAGTGGTTTTAATGGTATGGCTGAAACGGTTCATTTCTCCTAATAAAGTTATGACGAAATTGGTGACTTTTTATTTATAAATTTGTGGAAACAAAAGTTTGAATAGATAGTAATAGCTATTACTATGATCTAATTATTATAATCACAAATATTATTAAAATGTTTGCAAACCCTTTCAAAAGTAACTTTACATAGATTTTAAGTTTTTATTTAATGTGGTGCTGGTCACGTAGTGCAACTCTGTATGACACACACAGGACTGGGCAAAACTGCTCGGAGCCCACAGCACCCCCTCCAGGCAGGGAGAAATTCATCCACCACAAGGGTCATGAGTTTTTGCCCATTTTCTACCACTTCCCTACTACGTGTGAAGCCTGCGCAAAACCCCTGTGGAACATGATCAAGCCTCCCTTGGCTCTGGAGTGCCAACGGTGCCAGATCAAGTGCCACAAAGACCACATGGACAAGAGAGAGGAGGTTCTTACGCCGTGTAACCCTGCCAGATTCGACCCCCAGTTTGCCTCCGGGTGAAAATTAGCTCGGCGGGGAGATAACGATTCTTTATAGCGAGCAACAGCGGGAAATGAACTGGAGCTCAAGCAACCTCAATTTTGCAGTTTCATATTATGAATCTTTGTAACTGCAAGGCGTCATGGCTGAGAGAGCCATCGATTTAAAAAAAAAAAAGTTTTAGCTCCATTTCATTTTTCTGACTTTCACACACACTGTGAAACAGATACTTAAAGATCTTGTCATTCATGTCTTGCCCTTTGCCACTAACAAACCTTTCCATTCAATCCAGCATCCATAATTAAACATACATGCTTGGGGTTAAAGCCTAGATTAACAGTATTTGAAGGCTGTGTCATAAAAATCCTAATAACAATATTTTTGGAGTGTAAAGTTTAAAAAGATTTCATTTTGATGATCCCATACAGCCTTCAAATGACCGTTTATTTAGCAATCAAACTCGTGGCTTTGCTTGGATATTAGCATTTTAGCTAGTTTCTGGACTGCAAGTCTACAGGAGATTTAGTAAATCTTCAGGACAGTCGTTATCAGACCAGTCAAAACAAAACAGCTATTTATGATTGGATCTTATTCATGTTCATGAAATCTTAACCCGTCACCAGAACTGAACAGTGGTTTATTTCATTTGAAACCCAGTGTTCAAGGTGAAAACCCTCTCTAAGTGCTTAAAACAAGCACACTCTTCTGTCTTCTGAGATCTAGATGTTGGACATAAGCACTGGTGTTATCCCTATTGAAGAAATTAATTAGTCTGTATTATTATGTAAATGTTAGTATTAAAGTAGCCTTCAAGGGGGTTAGCTGTTTACAGGGTCTTACTATTTTCAGGAGATTTAGTCTCTAATTTCCTCTTGTTTAGCAGTACAGCGCTGGCAGGTGATGCTTACTTACATTTCAACAAAACTTAGACTGAACCATCAGAGATTCTGGAAGCGGGTGATCCTTCTCTGTAGGCTAAATCTTAGCACTCTTCCTTCCTTTCAGGCTTCTGGATGTGGGTCTTGAGGACTGGCATTGGGCTTTGGATGAGATCCATGATGATGATGATGATGATTTTGTGAATGAATTTAATGTGTAAAGGAGCATGCAGGGGTTCAAATCATGGTAACTCCTGAGTGGATGATTGCGAGTGTGAGTTTGAAGTGGGTGTTCATGAAAGCTGCTGCTCAGCAGGGACCAAGAACTCGGTCCGTTCCAAACATCCTCTCTTTCAAGTTTTACTCTGAAATCGGACTTCACATTCCATTCATATTTCCACTGTAAAGTCCAGCCCAAGTGTTTTGTACTAATGAAAGAGAGAATGTTTACCATTGGGTGTTTGGCTTGTCTCTTTCTCCGCCGGATTTTTTTGACCTTTTAACCTTTTAACCTCTTCACCCCAGCCCACCCAGGTCAGGATCTCCAACGAGAAGAAAGGACTCCAAGAGCCATCTGAACAAATGACTCACTTGTTTTTGATGTTTTTTTTTTTTCTTCTTTTACTTGAATCTTTTTTTGGCAAACATTTTATTTATCAAAATACAAACCCATGTTTACAGCTAGCTGAGCAACATTTGTTATACTGTTTAAAGAAAACAAAGTGTTGTATTAAAGCAGGATCATGATCTATTTTAGGAGGTCTGCTATCTCATGCAATAAAGGTTTGCGAAATGGAACGTTTTACGTTTGCATAGTGAGTGCATGCACGGTGTGGTGTGTCGTCATCTGCAGGCATGTGCTGATATTAAATGTGAAATATGTAAAAATCGTATGCAAAATTTTTACTTACTCAGGTGTGAGGTCTATTATGGGATTTCTGTCACTTTTTTTTGCAGAGGAAATTTGCAATACTTGGCAAAAACCAATTGTATGTAATATATTTTTTAATTCCTTGCTCTGAACCTTCTGTGGCAAACATTTACTTTCCGAATATATTTATTTGGATGTACTTTATCGGCTTATGATGCTAATGTAAAATAAAAAATCATGTATGTTACATTCTAAGTATCAAAATTGGTGAAAGGCTCAAAATATTGAGTTTAGTGCTACAATATCCTTTGGATCGTCATCACGTTTTCCTCTTTAGCAGTATGTTGGCACATGCCTGATTTTTGTTGGCTATTTTGTGGGGGGAAAAGTTCAAATGTGGTGAAACTAACTCTCTTTCTCTCTTTGTCTTTCTTTCCTCCCATTCCTCTCTTTAGCTAACCTCACTTTGGGAATCTGGTGTAACTTCGCTGAGTTTGGGCTCTCCTGATTTCACACCAAGAACTTTTTTTATTTTGTTTTTTTAAATATAATGTTACATCGATCCAAACTAGCATGAACGCGCTACATTACCGGTTTTGAGCGTTGTTGTGTAGGGACGTCTCTAAAGTTTTCCAGGACCTGGAAATAAAAAGACCACAGAGAAAATTGAGAAGATGCATCTTGGATCTTCACCTTCAACTTTTTTTTTCTTCTTCACCAAACAAGAATGCAAAGCACTCAGATGGACTGAAGCACCAAAGGGACACACTACAAGATTGAGAAAGAAATCTGTGATATCAGGGTCTTAGAAAGGAATAAAAACCTAGTAAACAATAATTCTCCCATTCATCCTGTCCTGGAGATAAGTGTGTGCTGAGATTGTTTCATAAAAATTGGCCAAATTTGTATCACAGTTCTTTACTATATCATTTAGATTTACATTTTGGTAGAAGGGATCCATGCAGTGAAACCTTAGGTTTCTGAAGGTACTTAAGGAACCTTTTTTGGCAAGCTAGGATGCAACAGTGAGCTAAAAAAAGAACTTCTAGAATGACCTGTCTAATGCAACCTCACCAGGCACTTGGAATGCTTAATGTTCTTTGTTATTTTACTATAAAACAGGGTTCCAGGTACAACCTTTCTAGCAAATTGAGAATCCTTATTTACAAAAAAATGGATCTTTATTAGACTTTAAAAGGTAACAAACTAATAAAACCCTGGGAGCTCAGCTACACTCTAAGAAACCTTTGAAAAAAACTCTGGAAACTCTGGAAAAACCACAGTTTCCAAATTAGAATGGGCTCCAAGCTAAATCTGTGATTCAATCTAAAACACCTAAGTATTGAGAATAAAGAGCATTAGGGAGCTTTCAAAAGACAACTATCTCAGGCAACATTAAAGTTGTTAAGAATGTAGCTACCAAGATTGAGCAATCCTAAAAAGATCCTCTATAGAATGTCTAAAGAGCCCCTTTCAGCCAAAGTGCTTCGTCAGCATCTTAAAATTGACAAGAAATCCATCCGGTCCAAATTCTCTTAAATGAAATGTTTGACATGCCCAAGCTTGATTAATATCCTGATATAGTGTTGTATATCCAGTTGGGCACAAGCCTAATTTCATCCGGTGTGTAACCGAATGCACATTTTATACTAAGCTCTTTATCGACAAGCTTTTCCCATCAGATGGATTTTAACCATGGATCAGTTTAGTTTATGCTTTATGGCTGCCATGACTGTCTCCAGGACTGTGATATTGGTACTTTAACACTGCATTATCAGAGCGCGAAGCCTCGCACAAACGCGCGTCACCGATATAGAAAGCCATAATGTTTAATGCTAATGGGATTGTGTGTTTACAGAAGGATAAGTACATAAACCTGTTTTTAGGGCAGAAGGTTACGACTGAGTAGGTTGAACTGGAGTTGTGTTTCCATAGATACAAAGAAATCACAAATTCGAGTAACTACTAATGTTTTCTGACAAGCGCTTCAAAGAATGGAGAAATCCTGAATTGTGTCAATAAGACAGACATCTAATTTACTTTTCCCAGTCAAAGCTTGAGATCTGGCACATTTCTTGGGATCTCAAACTCCGCCCCCTTTCCGTTACGTAACGTGTCAAATGTAACCATTCTGCCCTGAGAACAGATTTGGTAGATTTGGAGTAAAACTCCCATGAGCACTTAACACACACACACACACCTATGAATGTAAAGCAGTGACGGTTGTTTTCGTACTTGTGTTTAAAAAAAAAAAAAAAAAGGTCCCTTTATTTTTATCCTGGGAGAAAAAGAATTTTTATTCAAAAAGTGTGTTTACTTGATCTGGGATTAAGAATGAAACCCATAAATTCCTAACAGAAATCGATCCCACATCTGTTCACCGCTGACTATTTTGTGGTTTGAAGTGATGCGAGTATTTTTTATAGAGTTCAGCCGAGCGTATGCGTGTGAACGAAGCTGCCGTGAACGTGTTACTTATACTGTATTTTTTTTTACAAAGCTCCTAACGGTAAGGCACGATACATTATATAAATCTACACCGTCTATCGGACATGCCATCCGCGAGTCACATGCTTTATTTATACTGGCCTGAGCACTTTTCATGGTAAAGCGCTGCGTCCAGGTCTGCATGTTTTATACACGCTGTATCGTTTGGCGATAGAACGAAACCTGTATGTAGCCTCTGTGGTTTGAAGTACCTGTATAACATTTGCTTATTTTTGTAAACAAAAAAAAACAAAAAAACAATCTATATAGCTGTGAATGTAGTTATGGAAGTAAAGTTTTAATATAAAAAAAGGTCTTTTCAATTTATTTCTCCAAATATAGTCATTATATATTTGCAATATTTGTATGTTTTATTTATATATAAATATCTTAAAATTAGAATGACATTGTACTTTCTCAGTTTACAGTTAACAGTTTTTCTCAGTTGCTTTGGAGCATTTATCCAATCATTTGTAGGATTTGCAAACCAGTAGGTGCCACGATCAATTTGTACAAACGGCACCATTGGATTTCTTGCAAAAGTCTGTACTTTTCTCCAAATACTTAGTTCATCTCTCAAAAGTATAAACATCCCATTCCCCACAGAATAACAAGTCCTTTGTCATTGGTTTGAATTGCAATGATTGAAAATGCACAAAGCTGAATTTCTTCTGTATGAATTTCAACTGCATAAATGTACACATTACTGTATGTGGGATATTAATGGCAGGAGAGCGGACAGGGTTCACACTTTTACTGTACTGTATTAGCGTTTGTTCGTTTCCTCATCTGCTGAAGGTTCGTGAGATTCACCTTCGACCTATTATAGAGAGCTGGTTGATCTGATGGTTGAACAAGTAGTTTTGCGAATTACATTTCTGATCTGAGAAACGCTCCAAAGCAACTGAGAAAGATTGTAACAATGTGCACACACATTTGTTCTTGTTTACAAAATGTCAATTCCCCCTCACCCCCTCACCCCCATCAGAGAAATGAGAAACCGCGATTCGTAACCTAGAGTGTTATAACAAGTACATATAAATTTCCTTTACTTTTTATATATAACTGACGGAATCGAATTGTTACCATTTCTATTAAGACAACAAAAATGTTAGTTTGTTGATGGAACGTTACTTATTTGCCTTTCCGCTAATGTTAGTTCATTAGTCAAGAAGATATGTTTGTTGAAATAAAACTTAATGAAATTTTGTGGTTTAAAAAAAAACTCATAAGTCTCTGATTTTGGACTAAATGACAATTGATTTTGTAATTAATGTGCTGGAATGTGCAAAAGATTCCCCCAACAGAAAGTTGAAATCTCCCACCTCATCCAACACTTGATAAGATGAAGTCAATTCATCAAAGGATCCTGTCAATATAACAAAAAATCTATGAAATCACAAGGGTCCAGAACAAAGCCAAATCAGACAATGAATATGAATCATCGATCAGCAAACGGACGACAGTTCAGATGTAACCTGAGAATCAGCTTTTCTACTGCATCTGATGTTTTGATGAATCTGTAAAACCTTTGCACATATACATGCAATGTGATTTTATTTATTTATTTTTGCCCATTGAAGGATGTTAAGGATCTTGTCTTTAAAATGAAACTTAATTAGAATGGATCATGGTCTGTTCACACTGTACAGTTATAACTGGTGTTACTGGTGTACCACAAGCAGGATTGGTGATATGGTGAACTTAATTCCTTCCATTTAAGGACTGAAAAGCAAAAGAGAAAACATGACGTTTGAGACAGAGATGGCGATAGACGCAATCCAGATTTCTGACAAAAGCACAAACTAACAGTTAAAATATACATACATCCAGCTTCTGTTGTTTTGTTATTTTTTATCTCTCCAGCAACTGTGGATCCTGTAGCTTTTCCAATCTGACAATGAGATGTGAAAGGAAAAGTTACAACAGACAGGTTCCATCTGAGCTGCGTCTCACCTGCAGAGTCATTTAACTGCATAAATCATTTCTCAACCAATATAACCACCTGAGTTTACTAAATACAGACTTCAACAAGGGTCCAGGTTTTAATTGTGTGTGCAGGAGTTCAGAAATGTGACTTTTTTTTAATCTTCAAACATGTATACGTGAAACACTGATGTTGAACTGCAGTTTTTAATAATCCGAGCCAACATTTTACCTAACATTTTACATTAAAACACAAATGTCTTAGGTACAGTTCTTTGGTTTAAAATATCTAAGTCCTATTCAGTGTAGGCAGTGCAGGATAAATGTCCTGAAAAGAGGTCTCTGCCTATCAGCTCCTGTAGCTCACCCAGTAAACAGCTTGTCTGAGCTGCCATGTATGTGAAGAGCTCTTTAAAGCTGCTCTGTTTTGAGGATTTCATCTTGCTTTTATAGATGCTTCAGCAGCATGTGATGTAAAGTGAAAGAAAAAAGGCTGGTTTTCTGTATTTCCTGGTGGCACAATAGGTTAAGGCTGTAACTGGCTTATTGTGAGGAGCAGGGTTCAAGGCTCATACTTCTACGTTTTTTAAATAATTTCACTCTTAATAGGTGTAAAGCAAATGGTAAATCCCTACAAAGCAGCTGTGTTCTCTGTCAGCTCTGATGGCTCAGTGGATTAAAGGCCTGCTACCAGTCTCTGTGTAGAATCTCGGTTCGAGGCCTCCTCTGGGCAGTTTGGGTTGAACAGAGGGGAACCTAAATCCGGAAAAAGAAGAAAAGAGAGAAGTAGTCCGGTTGTTCCCACCTGGGGCTTCCGGACAAGTGAAAACAGGGGTTATGCTGCTCTGAATGGCCTTCCAGTAATAATTTTACACACATACTTTACCCTAGCTATCTATCTATCTATCTATCTGTCTATCTGTCTGTCTGTCTGTCTGTCTGTCTATCTGTCTGTCTGTCTGTCTGTCTGTCCGTCCATCGTGTGTGTGTGTGTGTGTGTGTGTGTGTATATACACACACACATACATATATACATACATACATACACACACTTTACCTCACACTACATATACACACACTTTACACTACACTACACACACTCTTTAACCTACCCTATGTATACATACATACTTTACTACACTACACACACACACACACACACACACACACACATATATATATATATATATATATATATATATATATATATATATATATATATATATATATACATACATACATACACACACACACACATACACACACTTTACCCTACCTTACATATACATACATACATACATATATACTACACACTACATATATGCATATATACTTCTTACGCTTTATTTTTATATATTCTACTTTGTTAAATAAACCAAAAGTAACACTTTTCCCTTCTGCTATATCAGCTAACATGCCCCTACAATTGTCAAACTGCATATTAATCATAGAGACATTAACAGAGGAATGTATTTTAAGCTTACCTTTCACACAGCATCATCCCAGCTTGTCAAATACAGGGCTTGAACCAGGCATCAACCGCACCTAGACACCAAACCGCACCAACCTACTGCGCCACCTCTGGTGTGTCGCAGGCTCTTTTTTTTTGGAGGGGTTTATCTGTCGCATTACATCAACCGCATCCTAATAAAGCAGGACTGCAGGCACAGGGAGGGGTTCGAACCAGGCATCAACCACCAAAGATATAACATGCCAACCCAACCTGTCCACATCAGCCTAGCTATTTTTTTGTTTGGGGGGAGGTCTTTTGTATTTCACCACTTACTGTTTAATAATGCATAACAGCAGGCCAAGAGAGGGGCTTGAACCATGCATCTACCAACAACAGTTAAGGATTACCAAAGCTGAGCACCAACCTGTTGAGCCACCAACTCACAAGGAAACATCTTTCTGAGGAGGATTATCAGCTGCATTACACCACCTGCAACTTAACTAGGAGACACAGAGTGCTAAGATCGAAACTCGACCAATGACCCAATCAGACAAGGACATAAACGCCCGAGTTCTTTCTTTAAAATGTACATCACAACCAATACATTTCATCCGCCTCAAAAGCAGATAACTAAAACATCCAACATGGATGCAATGCAATTAGAGTAAGTTACATTATAACCAAAATTCCTCTTAATACACAATATCATTAACCAAGCCCTTTATAATACATCAGAAACCAAAGCCACACCCCACAAACAATCTAATATAACATATATAAATATAATTGCATTATAAACAAAGCCCCTAATACATTACCTCGTAAACCACAGGTGTCCTGAAACATCAAAACACTACATCATAAATCAAGCCCCTCTCCAAACACTATATAGGACTGCAGGCACAGGGAGGGTTCGAACCAGGCATCAACCACCAAAGATATAACATGCCAACCCAACCTGTCCACATCAGCCTAGCTATTTTTTTGTTTGGGGGGGAGGTCTTTTGTATTTCACCACTTACTGTTTAATAATGCATAACAGCAGGCCAAGAGAGGGGCTTGAACCATGCATCTACCAACAACAGTTAAGGATTACCAAAGC
This sequence comes from Silurus meridionalis, assembly GCF_014805685.1. Classification (NCBI taxonomy): domain Eukaryota; kingdom Metazoa; phylum Chordata; class Actinopteri; order Siluriformes; family Siluridae; genus Silurus; species Silurus meridionalis. The sequence continues at coordinate 27,773,927 of NC_060885.1, read as the reverse complement.
TGAGCACCAACCTGTTGAGCCACCAACTCACAAGGAAACATCTTTCTGAGGAGGATTATCAGCTGCATTACACCACCTGCAACTTAACTAGGAGACACAGAGTGCTAAGATCGAAACTCGACCAATGACCCAATCAGACAAGGACATAAACGCTCGAGTTCTTTCTTTAAAATGTACATCACAACCAATACATTTCATCCGCCTCAAAAGCAGATAACTAAAACATCCAACATGGATGCAATGCAATTAGAGTAAGTTACATTATAACCAAAATTCCTCTTAATACACAATATCATTAACCAAGCCCTTTATAATACATCAGAAACCAAAGCCACACCCCACAAACAATCTAATTTAACATATATAAATATAATTGCATTATAAACAAAGCCCCTAATACATTACCTCGTAAACCACAGGTGTCCTGAAACATCAAAACACTACATCATAAATCAAGCCCCTCCCCAAACACTATATAGGACTGCAGGCACAGGGAGGGGTTCGAACCAGGCATCAACCACCAAAGATATAACATGCCAACCCAACCTGTCCACATCAGCCTAGCTATTTTTTTGTTTGGGGGGGAGGTCTTTTGTATTTCACCACTTACTGTTTAATAATGCATAACAGCAGGCCAAGAGAGGGGCTTGAACCATGCATCTACCAACAACAGTTAAGGATTACCAAAGCTGAGCACCAACCTGTTGAGCCACCGAGTTCTTTCTTTAAAATGTACATCACAACCAATACATTTCATCCGCCTCAAAAGCAGATAACTAAAACATCCAACATGGATGCAATGTAATTAGAGTAAGTTACATTATAACCAAAATTCCTCTTAATACACAATATCATTAACCAAGCCCTTTATAATACATCAGAAACCAAAGCCACACCCCACAAACAATCTAATTTAACATATATAAATATAATTGCGTTATAAACAAAGCCCCTAATACATTACCTCGTAAACCACAGGTGTCCTGAAACATCAAAACACTACATCATAAATCAAGCCCCTCCCCAAACACTATATAGGACTGCAGGCACAGGAGGGGTTCGAACCAGGCATCAACCACCAAAGATATAACATGCCAACCCAACCTGTCCACATCAGCCTAGCTATTTTTTTGTTTGGGGGGGAGGTCTTTTGTATTTCACCACTTACTGTTTAATAATGCATAACAGCAGGCCAAGAGAGGGGCTTGAACCATGCATCTACCAACAACAGTTAAGGATTACCAAAGCTGAGCACCAACCTGTTGAGCCACCGAGTTCTTTCTTTAAAATGTACATCACAACCAATACATTTCATCCGCCTCAAAAGCAGATAACTAAAACATCCAACATGGATGCAATGTAATTAGAGTAAGTTACATTATAACCAAAATTCCTCTTAATACACAATATCATTAACCAAGCCCTACTACATCATAAATCAAGCCCCTCCCCAAACACTATATCATAAACCAAGCCCCTTCCACTACCTTGTACCTACATTCACATCAGAAAAATCATAACCAATCATAGCAAGGCTGTAGGGTAAAGCATAGCACTCTTCAGGTTTCTTTCAGGTTTTTGGATGTGGGTCTTGAGCAAACAATTGGCATCGGGCTTAGATGAGATCCATGATGACAATGAGGACGATGATGATGATACTGTGAATGATGAGTAAAGGAGCATGCAGGATCCTGAGTGGATGATTGTGAATCCTCTTTCACTTAAAAGACTCCATTCTGCACTCACACTTTTACTGTGTTTTATTTCCAGTGTTTATTACTTACAAAAGAGAGAATGTTTAAAAGTCTTCAAATTGAGCAAATCTTGTATCTCATGTAACAAAAATGAACAAACTTAAACGCTTTATAATAAAAAATTGTGTACTAGTATTAATTGCAGCATAACCCTAAAGTATTACTCACACAAGTTGTAAATTCTGTTTTGAGTTATAGGGCTTACTTTTTTATAATTACAATTTTATTGGTTAAAATACAATGTGTACTTTTTACCCATTTATAGTTATTAAATGTGGAATGTCTGCGAAACAAGTTAGTTAGTTCTTGTTCTCGCTTACGTTATAGCAGCTATAAACATTATATAGTCGTTCCTTCAGGTTGCTTTTCTCACTTTTAAAAATACAACTTTTGTCCTAAAGGTGCCAGAAAGCTTGACCACCACCATCACAATATTTTATAATGATGGTGTTTTTCGGGGGGTTTTCTTTGTGTTGGCAACATTTTCTTTTAAGAAATTAAGACAAATTTACACTAGATGTGGTGAACATGTGTTAAATGTGGTAAACATTTACACACTAATTAAAATGACCAAAATTATGTTTATGAATAAGTACAAGCACAGGAAGAAAAACAATGACCAAAGTCAGACATTCCTGCACACCCGATGACACTTTTTTAAATAAAAATATCATTTCAATTGACTATTTTAGTAGATCTAGTAGTTCTAAGTCTCAGAAACCCTGCATAGGTAGCGTTCAGAGAACTGGAAAGCACAAGATTCAGTGTTACAGATGCTTAATGGTGGAGTATTTGTACACGGTTAGTTCTCTGTTGTGTTTGCAGCCTGAACAATCTACAAAAGTCTTGTATTTTGAAACACTTAATACGTATTAATAGTAAAGTTCATGTTAAATAGAAATAAATAAAAACACAGCAATCTTTGCAGATCAGTTTGATTCAATTCTATTGAAATTTTATTTATACTGAGCTTTTAACCCCAAAGAACCAAAGTATCCCAAAAGACCAACATTGAATTAAAGTCTGATATCTTGTGCAGTGAAATAGAATGAAACTTTTTTTATTACTTTTATCTGAACGTCACTCAATTTTGATGCAAATAAAACCTGTTAACTGCATATAAATCAAGTGTGATATGTTGGATATGTTGTGATGTGTTCTGCTTGTCTAGAAAAGAGTTTCATCATAAGGAAAAGGTGTATGTTGAAACGTTCTCAGGATCGCAGATTAGCAAAAATGACTTCACAGAGTCTCTGACAGACTTCTAACCCTGCTGACCTCCTGTTCAAACACCTTAGTTTCTAATTTATGATTTAATGCCACAAATGGCAGCCTCCCAAATGAGATATATGAAATATATAAAATGAAAGAAAAAAAAAAAATACATATATATATATATATATATATATATATATATATATATATATATAAAATACGATTACGGGTTAACATTTATTTTGTTATTTTTTAATGTTATTTATTCTTTTTTTTATTTTATTTTTTATTTTACAGAAAGAAAAAAAAAGTCAACGTCATTTCATTCAATGTTGAGTTTCAAACAGGTGATGTGGAGTTAAAATTAGTTTCCCTGTTATCGATTTCTTCCCCAAACTGTAAACACAGGAGTGTGTTTGTTACATTCTTGCCAATTTTCTACCCAATCATTTGTTTTTGAGAGCGTAAAATTTTGCCATTCGTGCAAAGAACGTAAACATTTCTAAAACATTTACGCCAGCGAAAGCAAACGTCACATGACTTTTGTCAGATGTAACTTTTACGTTTTCGGAAACGAGTCCACACAAATTCGATTTTTAAAAATATCTCCATCCGCACAAGGCGCTGACGTGACCTCAGCAAGACTGGCAATATCGATCTGTCTGTGCTGTAACGTGCAGTCTTGTAGAGCGGCGCGCAAATAATTAATAATTCACTGTACATCAATGAATGTGACGGAGTTAAAAAAAAAAGTGCACCTTTCGTTTACATTTATCAGCAGGTGCCTTTATTCAGGTAGAGGATAAACCCTGATCCTTTCTCACCAGATCACAGAGTAGAAGTACAGGTCAGTGTACAAAACATCGCTTAGGAGGTAATGTAAGAAAAACACCAAGGCACAAAGAAGCACCTTAAATGGTGGTTTCAAACAAAAAAAAGAAGAAAATATCGTTGTGCATGTGGACAGTGTCCAAGAGGATTTAGAAATCCACTGCTTTATATTTTTCTCCATTTTATCTTCACGGTCGGAATGTCTTTGCATAGAATTTATTATTTTTTCTGGAAGAAAAAATTAATTTCACTATGATTCTAGCTTGAATATAAATAGAAAGTATTGTGCATACTGATGTAATGTAAACAAACACTGTATATTGGTATTTATATTCATTTGGTCTGTTTAAAAAATAAAGTTTAAATCCACTTCATTTGTATATGATAAAAATGTAAGATGCGATGAAGAAAGAAATACCCGTGAAAAGGTTTCGAGGAAAGGCCCCACAGGAATACTGGGAATGTTTCAGAAGTGTGTGCTGGCACATTAGAGATCATTAATACTCCTGTTTCCTCAGAGGATTTACAAAGTGTACACACGCTGAGAGGTAAATCACAATGTGTTATCCAAATACTGCTGTAAAACAACATTAAAGTGAGAAGAAACCGGAACCCTGAGTTTAGAAGCGTTAAAAGGCAATCTATATCTATAATCATTATTAATAGAGAGTTAAAAAAAAGCAAAAGCTAAAAAATTCAGCTCCTGGTTTAGATAATAAGTGTTGGTCCTTGGTTGTGTATTTCATTCACTCGCTCACACGCACTCACTATCTATTCACTTTATCCTAGGAGAAAAGACATTCCTATGTTACAGGAAGTGCTTTTAGAATCGCTCAGCCTTAATCGCGTTTCTTAGTGCTGGGTTTGTAGTAGATCACCGTCGCAGTCACCCACAGGTTCAGAACCGTCATGGCCACAAAGCGGATCAGAACTGTGTGGAGGAAGAGAAGAGGGTGTTAAAAGACTCAATGCTACTAGAGGTCAATAACGATAGTTTTTCTGGGTTGCTTCTTACAGTACGAGAGCGGCCTCTAGAGGTGAATCACTGATACCATGTGCTGTTTATTCGAAGTGTCTTTTTTTTATTCATTATGAATATTTCTTTTTATTTATGTGTTACTTTTTTGTTTCCGTTTAAATGCATGCTTTTTATCTTCCTCAAAATGTATTAATATAACGCAAATATTCATATTTATTTCATTTTCATGATTCAGTACAGTTTTTTGTTTTGTAATAAAGCACTATTTTACATAGAGTTTGTTTGTTTGTTTGTTTTTTTATGCAGTTTCTATTTTTAACTATCGGTTGATTAATAGGTAATCGGCAAGTACGATTCAAAATAGCTATCGGTATCAGTAAAATCAAAATCGGTCGACCTCTAAATGGTACTACTACTGGCAATAATGACAACATAAACAAGTGCTAAAACAAGATAATTACATAAAATAAAATGTAAAAAAAAAATCCACCTCACCCTGAGTGTCTCCGGTCGTCACCATCGTAGTGAAGATCCTTGCTGGATAAACCAACAGATCATACAGTCAGAAATTTTCCCCAAATCATTCTGCCTCAGTTTTTACAAATTATTATTTCCATTTTTTTTTTTTTTTAAAGGAAACAGACCTTCAGATGATGAATGATTGTAAACTCACCCAAACACGTGTACGATGCTAACGCCCAGGTTAAAGTGCTGACCTGTGCTGAGTCTTTCGACCTCCACAGACACCGAAGCTGCAGGAGTTTACTGCTGGCACTGATGAGGGTACACACACTCTACATACAAACACACACACACGATGAGACAGTGGAGAGAAAGATTTTACCAAGGGTGCCAATAATTCTGGAGGATCATTACAAGACTTTCGGTACGGTGCACGTGTACAGAATGCAATCCTTGTTTTACGTGTGAAACATAGTTAAAATCTTTCTCAAACATATCAAGTGGCAGACTACAAGTTTTTTACCCTCTGCCTCTTGTCACTGAAACACGGTTTGTATTGTGCATGTGCGAAAACTTAGATTTTGTTCTGCACATGCGTGAAATCAATGCCGCGTCCTGTCATCACCAGCTTCAAGAATTTCTGACAATTCCTGACAATTCCAGGAAGCGAATGAATGAATGAAGGATGGAAGGAATTAAATTATTTATGAATAAATAAATAAATATCTTGTGTGTTTCTTAAATGCAGACATTTGTTAATGTATGCTTAAATATTTAGAACAGTTAAGTAGGACATATGTTTAGAAAATTTAATATTAAACCTTCTGTAGTTCACTTTAATGAGAGATGAAGACTAGTACGTTTGAATCTGGTACATTTGCCATAAATAATCATACCAGCTGAAAATTTTAGGTCTAAAATGCTTACTAGATATTTATATTTATCAAGTGTGTATTTATACTATAAACAGATGTTGGCAGATGTTCTCACCATGGCCATGTCGATGACCCATTTCTCCAAGGTGAGTAGTTTCCAGCCGCCTACAAACCTGGTAGAGTGGCGTTAAGGAGTCTGAACTGAGGCGAGGACACTTAACAACAGTAATCTTTAAATGAGAAATTGTTACGAATCTCAAGCTTGGGAAAAATGTGACACAATAATCCCGCAATATGCTGGAACTTTCAAGCAAATGACATAGCAGGAAAGTGGGTGGAGCTTCCAGGGAATCCAGTATAACAAAACAGCTAGTATTTATTATTTATTGAGCAGCTAGCCTGGGGTCATGCAATGTGAATGTGTGTGTGTGTGTATCTAAGGATACATGGCCACGTAGATGAGACTGTGCTTCGTGTTTCTATTATAGTGCAGGATGAGAATCATCAGAATCACATCTGCAATCAAACACACACACACAGAGACAAAGACAAAGATAGATACATTTAGTAGAATGTTAAACACCCACACATACACTCTCTTACATGCCATTAGACCAAATAACATACAGGTCATTCGCTTCTCACCTTGTGCAATGAGGATGGGATACTCCAGGTACGTAGGAGGAGGATAATCATAGTACATCTGATAGGAGATGAAGACTATAAACCTACAAAGAAAAAGAGAGAGAGAGCGTGAGAGAGAGTGTGTGAGAGAGAGAGAGAGAGAGAGAGAGAGAGAGAGAGAGAGAGAGAGAGAGAACTTCTCAATTAACAGATATTTTTACTTTAAATTTCTATTCCACTTATACCACAGCAGCTGTCTGATGGGCAAATCTGAGAGTTTTAGAAGGAGCTTGATCTCATGAGTCTCTTGTGCTCAGTTCTCCAATCATCATCCTCGTGTTTATTCTGCATTTGCACACAGCACCTTAAATATTCCTGTTACTGTTACTGTTTTTGGTGTCTTATACCTCATTACATTTTGTACTTCCCTTTACACATGAAACTATTTTTTAATACCAGTTTATCATTATCTAATATATTTTTCTTCATTTCCTCTCATTTTTGTTTGTTTCTTTTCTCATTTTCTAGTCCCTTTTATCTAATGCCCAAATTTCTGAGCCGCTGATCAGGTATTCATTCCACTGCAAGTTGTATTCTGCATGTAGCTATGTTTGTGACAAATAAAAATCTTGAAATCTTAAAATCAATAACACTTATATTCTCTTTCTGAGCATACCTTTTCTTATATTCTCACTCAGTCACTCTGACCTTCTGGATATTGTTGTTCCCAGATCCCATCTTTTCGTCAGTGGGGCCAGGATTTGTTTTTTCTATAATGGCACCTAAGCTATGAAACTCACTCCTAGGACTTTAAATCCCAGCTCCCATATCTAAAACCTATTTATTCTCCCAGTATTACCAGAATCCCTGTGTTCTTTGTTATGGATGTGTTTGTTTGCAGAATTTTGTTCAGGTCTGGGCAAATATATAATCCATATGATTGTTGATTTTCATGCACTGACCTTTACTGTGATGCGTCCTTGAGCTCAGGAAAGGTACTTTATAAATGATCAAACTTCTTGATCTTCTAAATAACAACAACAACAACAACAACAACAATAATAATAATATTCCTATTTACAGCCATGTTTGTTGCTGTGGAACATATGTTGTTCGTTCCCGTTCTCGAGTCAGTTCTTGTTTACAATATAGCAGCTATAAACGGTCGTTCCTTTACCCGCTTCTCTTTTCTGTCCCTTGTTAAAGAAATTGCAGCTTGTCTTGTTACCAATTAATCCCTGGAAACTGTAGGAAACCTTATAACCTCAACTCTTTCATTCTTTCTCTAAACGTTACAGAACAGAAAAACCACCACATCATCAACGGCTGATGAGCTGTTACCATGGAAACGAGAAATACTGTTAAAGATGCTGCAATAGAAAACTTCTGACCAATCACATTCGAGAGCTCAACAAACACTTAAGTCTTATCAACAGTGAAAATTGTGAAACCCCAGAACAGGAAGTTGTGCGGTGTTTTTTCTGTTGTACTGCTACTCATTTCCTGCGCGACCGGAAACAACCGGCACACTCGCTATAACGCAATAAACGGTTCCTAAAGCACACATATAATAACTCACATCTAATTAACATCTAACATCACAGTCTAGAAGATCTTCAGTGCATTGTAGCTTTATTTTGATAAAAATTTTTTTGGGGGGGGGGGCTTCTTGATCGGTTCTTTCCACCGGTGATGTCAGAGTGTGAGGACCATCTCGAGGACCATCTCGTAACAAAATGACAATCGAGTGACAAATCAGCACCATGATGATGATGATGAAGAGCCCATTGAAACTTTTTTTTTTTAAAAAAAGGTCCCAACAATGCAGAATTCCCCATGCATGTGTCAGTGCAGTGGTGTGTATGAGATGATCAGATGATTTTACCCGGTGAGCTCGAGCAGCAGGCTGTTCAAACTCACTCCGGTGCTCGTCTTCGCCTTCATCAGCACCACGATCTGGGGCAACTTCAGCACCATGCACACGAACAACGTGCTGAAATTTGCAGCATGCAGCAGCAGCAGCAGCAAGTCGCCCTCCATCCTGTCCTTCTGTCCCACCACACGCACACAAATCCTTCTCTACACTCCTCGATTCCTAATAAATCACTTCGCAAATAAGCGGAAAAGCGCTGAAATCTCTTCCGCCCACGTCAGAGGCCCACAGCGGCATCCGTAGCTTCGGCGGGTTGCCAAGTTTGTGATTTTCATTTAGCTTTTTTCCTCCCCCTGATTTGGGCCGTGTGAGGCATTTGAACATCACCGCGAACATCTCAAATATATCTAATGGGACGTGTTCCAAATTGCCATATAGCATCCAATGCCCAATCCCCCCTCATTTCTTTCAGTGTGCAGAAAATAATGTATAAAAAGATTTGTATGTAATATCCTCAAAAACATTGGGTCGTGATAACGAGAAAACAAGTTTTGTTACGTCGAGATCACGAGAACTTTTGTTATGGTGAGAAAATTAAGTCGCGATCATGAGAAAACAACTCGTCGAGATCGTGAGAAAATGATGTCGTGATAGCGAGAAAACAAGAAATAAATAAATATATATATAATGCATGGCTTCTTAGGACTTCCATAAATATGAGTTGTACTTCAACAAAAAAATTTTACATACATTTTGTACATAAATCGCTGCAAAATGTTCAGCAAATCATCTAATTTTATAAAATAGATATTTCTGCTCCACTGATTTGATTGCCTGAGTAGTGTTCCATGAGTGCAGACATTTCCTTAACCCAGGAATAACCAAACCAGGGCCCGTGGGCCAAAGTGGCCTGTATTGAGCTTTGATTGGGCCGTGCCATATATTAAAAGGGAAAAATAGGGCTTATCTCTTCGATCTATGGTATAAACACCATTTCTTTATCAATCTGGTTGTTTTATTTGTCAAAATTGACGATTTGCAAAGTTCAACTGAAATTCCCAAGTAATGAAGTGCAGAAACCCTGGATTCTTCTTCTTCTTCTTCTTCTTCCTGGATTGTGCCTGTGTAATAATATCACTAATATACTGTTTGTAGACTTTAATTTGCACGTCATTTAATTCAATTCAATTAATTTTTGTTGGTATAACGTTTTTTTTACAAATAGCTGTATTAGGTATTAAACTCTATTGTACTATAAACTGGATTGTTTCAATGGTTTTATCGTACTGTAAATATCACAGAACTAGAACACTGAAAAGAAACAGTCATGCTTTCTATTTATTTATTACTAAATATTATGAAACCATAATTGAGGGGAACCATGGCAACTTTTATTTTGATATAATAGAGTTGGGTAATAGGGCAACATTTACTTTCAGCCTACAGCCCTCAATCAAGTTAGATTTTTGACCCCCTTATAGAAAAAAGTGTCTGCACTATACTATACTATACTATATCGTACTATAACATACCATACTATACTATACTATACTATACTATACTATACTATACTATACTATACTATACCATACTATACCATACCATACTATACCCTACTATACTATACTATACTATACTATACTATACTATACCATACCATATCATACTATACTATACTATACCATACCATACTATGCTGTACCATCCTATACTATACTATACTATACTATACTATACCATACCATACTATACTATACTATACTATACTATACTATACTATACTATACTATTATAGGCACCTCTACTATACCCCACTGTAAGGCAATAAGCTGAAGTATTAAGAACTAAGCCCAGACCAGTGTTATAAAACCCGACTGAAACACATAAAGACACATCCAAAGCAAGATGAAAAAATATTGCGTTTGCCTCTATTTATTCAGTTCAAAACAAATACTGTTACAAGACAAAAAAGATACATTTGTTTTTAAAAGCAATCTTGGCAACAAGTTTTTTTTTTTATATAACAATTTCATAATAAAAAGACAAAAAAAGATCATTATCATTATTATTCCTGCTGTTTTCCTTTTCTTCATTTAGAAAAGAATGAATAAACATGGGCCGAATGCCTCTCTTCAGGCTACCCTGTTCAAAGAGCCACGTTCCTTCTGTTTTTCTTAATTTATTTGCAAATGCAAACACTTGTCATTAATAAATAATACTATAAAATGTTTTGCGAGTACGATTTACGCGGACGGAGTGAGCATGAGGGGGATGTTGTGTGAAATACAAACGATCAAAGTTGACAGAAGTTTGGTGTCACTTTAGCGATTTGTGATTCGAGATTTGATCACTTTGATTCGCTACTGAGTGGCTATAACATTGACCACAAACTAGAACAGAGTGGGATATTGTTTTGGTGTGTCCAAGAAGAAAAAGAAAAGACAAAAACTTTTGATTAGTCCTTGCATTCCGCAAATGATTCAGTAGATTCAATGGAAGGGAGAAAAGCAATATATACATCAGCATGAGGATGTTTTTTAGTTTTTAGATAATTCTTTTTGTGTGTGTGTGTGTGTGTGTGTGTGTGTATGTGTGTGTGATTTTTGTTTTTGTTCTCTTTCTCCCTTTTTTTTTTATTTTTTACAAAGTGTACGATTTGTAAGATCAGACTGCTAGACAGCAGAAGTGACAGTTAAGGCAGCTTTTTTCACCTGCAAAATTTTTTTTCACAAAAAATTGTGTGTTTATTATAATGTTTTTGTTTTTCGTCATTGTCCGCTTCACAGAGTGCACTAAGAGTTTGTAAGGGTTTGTGGTTGCATAACTTGCATAACATATGGCTGTGGGTGATTTCTTGGTGGCTTGTACAGTTTGATTGTATGACGTCTGGCCTGCGGAACACACAATGCTCCAAAACGTAGGTCCAGACCTGATTAATCAATACAGTGTAGTCAAATCTAACCTGAACCAGAACTCTGACAGAAAAAAGTTTAGCATTTTGATGTTACGTTGTAGCTTTCATGATGAACTGGCTAACGTTTTATCACGTGTTGTGATAGTGTTTGTTTAAATGACACGCTGCTTATAATTCATCAGACGGTACAAATGCTGAGATTTTGTATTGGACCATTAATATGACGAAGCAAATTTCAGCGAACAGGATTAGTGGCACCAAGGAAAGCGTTCATATTCCGATAATGTTAATGAAAAAAAAAACGTAGTAGTAGGCATACCGTAAATACGCTCAAGACTATAATAATAATGTAATGCAACAAAATACTAGCATAGTGTGTTTTACTGTGATTGCTGAAATTTAGTTCAGCTGCTTTTTAAAACCAGCAAAAAAAAAAATCTGAGATTGTCTGAGATTTTTGGAAAGTAAATAAAAAATTATTAATTTGTAACAAAGGGTCAATAACTGAAAATCAAACTGTCCTGAAGCAAATGTGATTGTTACTCGACATGTTATTTCCTTGTGAAATGTGTTCAGCTACGTCACGTGTTCGTCGTTATTTTTACTCTTCCCTAGTGTGCTGAGTGTTTTGACATGTCACATGCTTGTGTGGCCAGAATTTCGCACATTTCGCAGCATGTTGGAGATTTTTGAAAAGTACATAAAAAAAGACGATTTATCTGTAGCGAAGCGTCAATAACTTAAATTAAATAAATAAGACAAACTACGACAAAAAGATCTAATTCTCACAATGTAAGGTACTAAAAGACAACACAGGGCTCTCTCACTGATTACATATATTTCTTGAACGATGGCGGAAGAGAACATGTCAAACCCGAATCACACTTGGTGGCAATGCGAGACTCGCTTTTTGGCTTTTAAACACAATTAGGGGAAAAATTCAATTTGATTAGTTGACACTTTTGTGTACAATGTGTTTTATGCCCACTGTGTGAACTTAGGAGAACAGACAAACCTTTTGTATCTGGAAGTTATGTGTCATGTCAACTGGGCTTCTATTTGGTTGAATCTGGTTGGATTAATAATGGATAGAAGTCCAGTTGACATGATTTAACTACCAGATTACTGCACCTGGATGACTGAGAATCTTCACAAACACAAAACTTTTGTATATTGTGCACTGATAAAACAGTCCACCAATAACAGTCTAAAATGACACACTATCTGTTTCTATTTATCCCGTTAATGTTGCGAGTCCGGCTTTACACTTAGAACCTGATTCACTCACACTATCTGAATGCAATCGAGTGTTAATTCGATCCAAATGACTTTCTAATTGGTCGCTGGTTGTTCTTCTGTATTAACCTACCACATTGTAGAGTTGTATTTTGTACTTTGTAACTGTACTTTTATTTGGGATTCTCCTGTCCTGGGGTCAGGCTTACAAATATCCCACTATTACCACGTTACCGGTATTCTCTGTGGACCAAGATTTTAGCCTTTCAAGCTATGATTCATCTTCAAACATGTGGACATAAAAGTTTCTGGCTGCTAATGCAAAATATTTTCAAAAAAAACAAACCACCTGAACAGGTTTCAATTCTGGTAATAAAATCCATCAGCAGCTTTAATAAACAACAGAAATCCAGAATTATGTCAATCCAAATCCAAAACTTATCCAAATAATTTCGTATCAGCATATATAGAATGGGCCCGGGGTTGACGTACGGTGGTACCATGACAACAAAGCCTGTTAATAACCACTGCGGCTATTATCAAAGGTGGCTAGCTAGTGCTTTACTTTTTATGTTTTCACGTTTTGAAATGTCTTACATGCAGCGATTACATGTGGAAATGTCAAAACAACAGCGGTATTCTGTGAAGTTTACAAAAGCTTTCAGTTATTCAGATTTTTACGGAAAACTCATTACTAATTACTAAATATATCAGTAATCATTGAGTGATTAGCGCATGGTTTCTAGTTTCAGTTCACAAATCTAGCTTCATAAAATAAACGGTTTTATTGATCTTAAACGGCCTTTTAGATTTGTAAAATATTAAAAAAATCAAAAAGGTTCATGTAGCATTACTGTTAATATTCCTGCGAGCTGCTGGCCTTTAATACTAACAGAGGAGCAAAAATAAACAAATACTGTATAATCTCTCAGTGTAAAGCCACAAAAATGACATAAGTGGCATTTTAATAGACACAATAGAGTTTCTTATGTAACACACTTTGGTTAGTTTGGATTTGTCGAGAGCCCACAGTGCGTGAATCTTTCCTTGAAGCCTTTCTTTCTCTGGCTGTTCCTGCTTATCAAGGACAGCACTTGCTTTTGCAAAACACACACACACACACACACACACACACACACACACACACACACACACACACTTTTTTATGCTGGTGTCATTGTCTTGTCTGCATGAAACCACAGACACTACAGCAGGGTTTAGTTTCAGAGTTATATCTGTCCAGTCTGCATGAATCAGATTACAATAGCAAGGTCACACACACACACACACGCACACTCACAAATATACAATATTTCAGGTCTCAGCGTTATCCGAGAGGTGCTAGAGTGTTTGGGTTGTATGTCTACTGTTTATGAGAGCGAATGATTTTTACTGATTTTTTTGTATTGATTTCTAGTCAATTTAGTGAAATGTTTGTACGTAACAGACATGGTGTGTGAAATAAAAATGGGGGTAAAAGGTTTGGGAATAAAATAGATTATTGCATGTTTTAGTTGGTGCTTTGTGAAGAGAATAAACCTAAAAAAAAAATGTATTACAAAAAATCTAATTTATAACAATTATTTTTCAGCACTTTTTTTATATTTTTGTGAATGAGACTGGGCTGTTGCTAGACTTCCAATAATCCCCTTCACATATTCAGATTGTGTGTTCTTGTGTTTCGCATCCTGCTTACACACTAATCTCACAGATACTGGGACTTCACTAGAGACTGTCTGCTGTAAGAAACTGTAATAAGATTGACAGTTTGAATGTGTGTGTGTGTGTGTGTGTGTGTGTGTGTGTGTGTGTGTGTGTGTCCTCGCATTACTGCGAGAACCTTTCGGTCCCCATAAGTTTAGTTTACAGTTCAGTGTCAAGGTGAACAACGCCTTTAAAAAACGAAATCCCCCATAGTAGCCAATGCAATTAATTCCACATCCAATTGGGAAGTAAGGATGGAGATACAGACAGATGGAAGAAGAAAGAAAATTGGGTGGGAATTTCAATTGATGTCAGGGGGACTGATTAAAGCAGACATTGAAGAAGAAATTTGAAATTAATACACTGAGAAAAACCAAACTGGTTGAGGAACTCAAGCTCTCAGGTAACATGGGAGATCTTTTCCATTAGAGAGCCTCAAGGTTTGGGGCAAATGTCTGAATGACCTTGACTTTTTCCCGACACCCTAAAATGATATACGATTTCCTCACATCTTTTCTTGCCACTCTTTTTTGACATCCAGTTTTTTCTTTTCTAATGATGTAGGAAAATTATAATGGAGTGAAATCCTTCAGGTTCTTGGCAAGACCAAAACCTCACACCTACACAGACACACACAGAGACACACACACACACACACACACACACACACTACAGGCTTTGAGTTGCACTCTTACAAAGCTGTAAATCGCCATGTTGTTGGTTTAAAGTTGAACTTTACTGGTTTGTTTCTTGATCTATTTCCTTTTCACGGTTGCTTTCTTGTCTAAACTTTCTATAGACTTATTTGCTAACCATATGCTTTGAGACCAAACACCAATTTAACTCATCTTCTCCATTCTATCTGAACCATATGTGTGTGCAGATTGTGACATTTCTTCGAACCACAGCATGTCTTGTTACAAATCTGATCAACTCGATAAAGGCAGGAAACAAAAATTCTGCTTGGGATAGCAAAATCATGGCCACTCAACAAAATCAGCAAGTTGGCAAAATCAAAAAGGAAAAAATAACAGCATTATAACTAATTTGTGGCACTATAAATGACAGACCTTGGTACACCTAGACTGCTACTCAGCCATCATGCTGAAAGTTCAACCAACGTATGATTGATTGTAGTTGATTAGTGGGACTGAACTGAATGTTAAATTCCAGGCCTATATAGTTTTCATTATCTCTTTTGGCTAGCATACATAATGACAAGATTTTTTGAGCTAGGCCACTATAGTAGTAGAAGAACTGGAGTCCAGTAGAGCCTCTTAAATCCCTGCCACAAAGACACCCAAGTTAACTAATTTATCTGGTTTACTAGGTATGTTTGTGCAGAGAAATCACCCAACTATACTGGACTCTAGGACCCTGGAGCACCACTAAGTGTGTTGCATTTTATGCCAATATTGTAAAAATAGTGTTTGGCATATACGTCGCTCTGTTGATCTCTGGGTTTAGGTTGGAGGCTAGACCTCAAATTCTGGTGTAACTTATCTAATGAAGGTTCTACCCTGTCATCCATGCCTCGATGAAAGTTTACATTGCACATCCTTCCCTTTTAAACACAACCATAACTAGCAACAGCAAACTGTCTATAAATATTCAATTTCATGAGCACTTCAACCCCCCTCATAATTTTCTTTCTATGTCTTGTCTGTTCCAGCAGGGGGAGTACTTTTAACATCTCAGACCATTCTGTTGGCCAGAATGGATACAGAGAAACAAGTGTTTTGCTGGTGGTGCCAAAGAGAGAAGTAGAAGTTAAAAAAAGAGAGATGCCACTAAAGGATGTGACCACAGTGACCTTTTTCATTACTTTCTTGGCACTCTATTCATCTAAAGTGTGACACCTGGGGCATCTCAGAGCTCCAGCTCTTTCTTTTTTACCTCATATAGACAAAACAGACTTGTCTGAATACCAAAAACAAGCAAATACTTGTCTGTCACCTATGGGCACACAAGAGTGGCAGGCGTGATGTTTATGGCCATGTTTGAGGCCTGCTTTCAGGCCTGTTCAGGAACTGGTCCTGTCCGTCTTTTGCACATTTCATTGGCAGTCCATGGGACTTCTCATGATCGCTGTTTTGGCTTAATCACCAGTGTTTTGGCCTAATCCCAACTCTTTATTTCTATTACAATCCATAGCACTGCAGTGTTGCACCAGTCCTGTAGAGGGAGTTGCATCCATGTGGATAGAACTTTACTAAATAGCGATGAGAAAAGGGGAGCATAAAAAGTTAAAAGGTCAATCGAAAAACCGTCCCTTAAAAGTAATCCATTGGTTCAGTCGGTACTGAGATGATATTTGTGGGAAGTGCAATTAACTGAAACATGTTTGAGTTTAGGGAGGAGTAGAGATGTTGAAGTTGATTGGTGGACTGATGTTATCTGCTGCAGTGCTGTGCTGTTGTCCCTTTGGTGAGATGTAAGTGTCTATCAGAGGGAGAGAGCAAAATAGAGAGAGGGGGAGACAGAGAGAAAGAGAGAGAGAGAGAGCAGAAAAAGAAAAAAATTATTCCATATTCTAAAAGCGACACAATTTATGTCTTATATTCACCTCTGCCACACCAAATCTGCTGCCAAATTTAAAGGTAATTAAAATAATTAACAGTTCAAAGCCTTTTTAATAATTTCTTGTACTTAACCGAATGGAAAATTCTGACCAACCACACTGGCACAATCTGGCACTTATTTCCTCAACATTCAACCCCTGGCAACCATTTTAATCTTAATTTGAATCTTAATTTAGCTAACAATGTTTTAATGTTAAAACAAGCCTGAAATTAAACTGACCAAAAACTAGTAAGTGATTAACCTGCAAGCTTTCTCACTCTTCACTTGTTCTGATTGCGGATGCGCAAGCACCTCCTTTTCAATGGTGGCTCCATGTCTGCTGCTCCCACCGCTGATAATGGTGCTTCCAGGCCGCACGGTAAAATGGCTGCCGTCTTATCTGCTGGTTTTGGCACAGGCTGAATGACACAGCCCGGTTTAGGCATGAGAGGCAAGGCGTATGCATGATCTGCTCCAGACGCAGCATCCTCTGCTTCTTGGGACTTTTCCTCTCCAACACGGCCAGGTGCTACAGCCTGCTCGGATAAGGTTCTCTCAATGGCTGAGCAGCTGTTTTCCTTTAGGTCCTCTCCCTCAGCTGGCTCATCACAAAGTGTGGCTGTCCTTCGATTTATTTCCACAGCAGGGCGCTGTTCTGGAGGGGGTGTCCGGACTTTGAGTTCTAGTGGCGGCATGTTGCAGCTGCCATTGACAATCACATTACAAGGCGTAGCAGTACCTGGCTCTGTTTTTGTCACAGAGGTGCT